>NW_013668132.1:153733-173054 GCF_000517525.1 Limulus polyphemus
TAAGGTTCTGTCATCATCAGGGACAAGTACAAGTGCCTGATGATGACAGAACCTTATTGAAACGTTGTACATTTGCTGTTATGTTAAACTTATATTAAAGTTTTTGTTCATTACCCATTCAAGCCATCTCCAAGCATTATCTACTCTATGTGTTTAAACTATCTTCTAAAGAAACATATACCCTATGTGTTTAAACTATCTACTAAAGAAACATATACTCTATGTTTTCAACTTTCTATTAAAGAAACATCCACCATATATCTTTGAAATCTCTATTAAGGAAACATCCAGCATATATGCTTCAACTCTCTATTGAAGAAACATCTACTATATATGTTTCAACACCATATTAAAGAATAAGCTACCCTATCTGTTTCAACTCTCTATTATGAAAAGTCTACCCTATATCTTTAAACTGTCTATCAAATAAACATATAAAGAAACATACATCCTTTTTGTTTATACTATCTATATTAAAGAAACATCTGCCCTATCTTTTTCAACTCTATATTAAAGAAACATCTATCTTATATGATTCAACTATCTACTAAACAAAAATATATCCTATAAATTTTAACTATCTACTGAAGACAAATCTACCCCCATATGTTTCAAGTCTCTAATGAATAAACATCTACCATATATTTTTCAACTCTACATTAAAGATACTTCTAACCTATATCTTTCAACTCTCTATTAGAGAAACATCCAACTTGTATGCTCAAACTATCTATTAAACAAACATCTACCCTATATCTTTCAACTATCTACATCTACCATATGTGTTTCAACTCTCTTATAAAGAAACATATACCATATATGTTCAAACTGTCTGTTAAAAGAAATCTTTACCCTATATCTTTCAACTCTCTATTAATGAAACTTTTACCTTATATGTTTCAATTCTCTATTAAAGAAACATCTACCCTATATCTTTCAACTGTATATTGAAGAAACATCTACCCTATATCTTTCAACTGTATATTGAAGAAACATCTACCCTATATCTTTCAACTCTCTGTATTAAAGAAACATCTACCCTATATCTTTCAACTCTCTGTATTAAAGAAATATCTACCCTATATCTTTCAACTGTATATTGAAGAAACATCTACCCTATATCTTTCAACTCTCTGTATTAAAGAAACATCTACCCTATATCTTTCAACTCTCTGTATTAAAGAAACATCTACCCTATATCTTTCAACTCTCTACATCTACCGTTTGTGTTTCAACTCTCTGTATTAAAGAAACATCTACCCTTTTTGTTTAAATTAACTGTCTATATTAAAGAAACACCTACCCTATATCTTTCAACTCTCTGTATTAAAGAAACATCTACCCTATATCTTTCAACTCTCTACATCTACCGTTTGTGTTTCAACTCTCTTATAAAGAAACATACACCCTTTTTGTTTAAACTGTCTATATTAAAGAAACACCTACCCTATATCTTTCAACTCTCTAATAAAGAAACATATACCATATACACTTGAACTGTCTGTTAAAATAAACATGTAACCTATATGTTTCAACTGTATATTAAAGAAACATCTATCCTATGTAAGTAGTTTTAGATAAGCTATTACACTGGGATCACTACCTTTGCTGGTGTGTTACAGAAATCCTTATATTTATTGTAATTGTAATGTATTTCCTTTAGCCAAGCTATACTACACTGGGATCACTATCCTTGCTGGTTTGTTAGAGAAACCCTGATCTTTATTGTAATGTATTTAGTTTTGGACAAGCTATTACACTGGGATCACTGTCCTTGCTGGTTTGTTAGAGAAATCCTGATCTTTATTGTAATGTATATATTTTTGGACAAGCTATTACACTGGGATCACTATCCTTGCTCGCAAGTTAGAGAAATCCTGATCCTTATTGTAATGTATTTAGTTTTGGACAAGCTATTACACTGGGATCACTATCCTTGCTGGCAAGTTAGAGAAACCCTGATCCTTATTGTAATGTATTTAGTTTAGAAAAGTAATTTTATCTTCAAATACTTATATTTACATCTTGTTAACAAATACACGCAAGAAAAAAAATCAATTTTTAAACCATGAGAGTGTATATTTTTTATGTAATTCTATTTCAGTTTCTTTCAACACAATTTTCTCTTGTGCTGTTTAAGTAAAAACTGTCTTACAATGCATTCTCAATGATAGAAGAAAAAAGCACTATGTGATTGTATTTACACAGAGCATGTGGTCTCTTTTATCTTCTCTTAACCTTATTTAATTCTGTTCTCTTAAACTATTTATTGTATAATTCACCTCTCTATCTGTAGAGTTAAAATAGCTTAAATCTATTTTTTTATATAATAAGAAATATTGTGATGTATACAATACAAACACTGTGACACAAACAATACACTTGTAAAGTTCTTACCCCCTGGCTTCTCAGTAAGTGCAGGAACATGACAAACCATGTGGTACCCTTTATCACAGCCATCACAAAACAGCATGGAGTCCTGGTGAGCGAGAAAAGGTACATTTGATTTAATAGCATATAACAGTGCAATCCAGAAATTAAATTGGCTATTTCAGGAAATGCACAAGTTGTCGAACATCCACGGGTGAACACTGTAGTTCAAATGTTCAATCGTCCCCCTCCTAACATAAAGTTTAATATGACAGTTTAAAGTTTGTAGTGCAAACTGGAGAGTTATATTTATTGTTAAAACATGACATATTAATCCAGAAAACAACTTTTTTTATTTAAGTCTACATTTTGCATCGGGGCAAACAAGATGCTAACTTTTTCTTTGGTATCAAGCGTTTTGTTTGTCCCAATGAAGCCGTAATGGTAAAATGTTGATTTAAATAAAAATAGCTGTTTTCTGGAGTAATTGGCCATGTTTATTTTTAACAATGAGTACAGTCAATACTTAAGCATGAGCACCATTCTAAAGATTTTGGATGGGATATATGTTTTAAACTATTGATCGAGCACTGTATAAGACAATAAATGTGTAAAGTGTTAAAAACTGCTGACATTATAGTTTTAAGTTACAGCATCCATAATATGCTTTTCATTTTATAATAGTATGTGTTGTGACCTCTGCAAAAATGATTTCATTAATCTGACAATAACTTTGACCTCCACAGAGTTTATATAATGTTGATATGAACTATGACCTCTGCAAAACTCACCTCTGCCAGGACCTGACCTTTCCTTTAAGAAATATGGGTACTCACTACTACCAGGACCTGACTTCTCCTTGAAGAAGTATGGGCATTCACTTCTGCCAGACTTGAACTTATAGTATATGGAGTACCTTTGGTGAAAGTCTCTTTAAAAAAGGATGGGTACTCACCCCTACCAGGACCTGACCTCTCCTTAAAGAGGTATGGGTACTTACTACTGCCAGGACCTGCCCTCTCCTTAAAGAAGTATGGACACACTTCTGCCAGGATCTGACCTCTCCTTAAAGAAGTATGGACACACTTCTGCCAGGATCTGACCTCTCCTTAAAGAAGTATAGACACACTTCTGCCAGGACCTGACCTCTCCTTAAAGTATGGACACACTTCTGTCAGGACCCGACCTCTCCTTAAAGAAGTATAGACACACTTCTGCCAGGACCTGACCTCTCCTTAAAGTATGGACACACTTCTGTCAGGACCCGACCTCTCCTTAAAGACGTATGGACACACTTCTACCAGGATCTGACCTCTTTTTAAAGAAGTATAGGCACACTTCTGTCAGTACCTGACCTCTCCTTAAAGAAGTATGGACACACTTCTGCCAGGACCTGACCTCTCCTTAAAGAAGTATGGACACACTTCTGTCAGTACCTGACCTCTCCTTAAAGAAGTATGGACACACTTCTGCCAGGATCTGACCTCTCCTTAAAGAAGTATGGATGCACTTCTGCCAGGATCTGACCTTTCCTTAAAGAAGTATGGACACACTTCTGCCACGATCTGACCTCTCCTTAAAGAAGTATGGACACACTTCTGCCAGGACCTGACCTCACAGCACATGGAGTAACAATTTTTCTGCAAGTTAATGATACCTCTCCATGCAATATTTAAATTAAACTACAAAGAAGTACAACAAAAATAACAGAACTTGATACTAGCTTCCAAATAAAATAGTGTTACTCCACTTGGAACTCCGAAAAAGAACATGTGCTAAGTTCTGGTAAGTACCAGAAAAAATTCACCCCTGATTACATTACAAATTCCATAATGAAATCTAATTATTAGCACCAAATTCTTAGAACTTTTGATTGGGCAATGGTACATTATGTAATTGATACTGGCAAGCCTACATTAACAACATTATGCAGAGAATGCCACATGTGTAACAAGGTATATCTTTGTACACTACATGTAAATGAAAGGTCAAGTTCATCTCCACACAGAACATGGATTTTAACATAATATTTCAACTGTTAATTACAGTAACTCTGAAGACCAAATTACACAGAAAAATAGCTAAATACTCAATTGCCATATATTCACCATTATCTGTTTATGATCTCATAATCTAATCAAAGTAATTGCTAAAAAGCAAACTTAATTACATCAGATTCTTTATCTTTTTCATAGAACCTGAATGAATTATATGACAAATCCCTAAAATGCTGCTTTCACCTTTGTTAATGCATTGGTTCTAACAAGTATTAGAACTTAAAACAAGTAAAAAATTATAACATTTGATGTGATATAAAACATTTCTTTCTTCAATCATTTAGAACAAAATTATAATGGAAGTTTTCCATAATGTTTTAAATAATTAGTTTATTTACATTCAAGGTTACTATAAGCAGAGGTCATCTGATGTGTACTCTATTTTTGTTGAATTAGTGAAGGTCGACAGATTAAACACCCTATAAAATATCATAATACCAAACACATCTTAAGCCAAAAAACAAAATACTCCTATACTAAAATATTTTACAACGATTCCTAAAATTACATGTGATAAAATATTATCAGTACAATAAAATTAACTTTTATTTTTAACATGAAAAAAGGGTTATCATTTACTTCCTGTTTATTGGATTTATATAATCTAATAACACATACAACAAATACAGCTTGCTAATGATATATTCATCTACTTCCTGTTTATTAGGTTTAGGTAACTCTATAACACATACAACAGACACAGTTTACTACCAATCTATTCATCTACTTCCTGTTTATTAGGTTTAGGTAGTTTAATGACACATTCAACAGACATGTGTTGCTACCAAACTATTCATCTACTTCCTGTTTATTAGGTTTAGGTAGTTTATTAACACATTCAACAGACATGTGTTGCTACCAAACTATTCATCTACTTCCTGTTTATTAGGTTTAGGTAGTTTATTAACACATTCAACAAACATGTGTTGCTAACAATCTGTTAATTTACATCCTATTTATTAGGTTTAAGTAACTTAACACATACAACAGACACAGTTTGCTACCAAACTATTCATCTACTTCCTGTTTATTAGGTTTAAGTAGTTTATTAACACATTCAACAGACATGTGTTGCTAACAATCTATTAATTTACATCCTGTTTATTAGGTTTAGGTAACTCTATAACGCATACAACAGGCAGAGTTTACTACCAATGTATTCATCTACTTCCTGTTTATTAGGTTTACATAATTTAGTATCAGTGAAACTCACTTTAGACAACAAAGTAATACTTAGGTTATGGCACAGTAAACTTTTAAAACAAGCATTTACATCTTAAATACAGGGAACTATGTATACAGCTTCCTACCAACAAAGCTAAATATAATTTTCTCCATAACACGAAACCTTCCCATATCAGGAAAATGCAAGTGATTAGTCCTTCAATGACAGAATAAGAAGACTTTTTTTGTCAGCTGATGTATTCAAAAACACCAGAGAGCAATGTACCTCTAAGATTTATTTTATCAACAGGATAAAATAACTTACCCCATCATCATCAGACTGATCACAAAACACGCATCTCTTACAGTCTATACACTGCCAAGGATATTCTCTACACTTTGCAGTTAATTTTTCCCCATACTGCATACAGCTTGGATGTGCTGTATAAAAACATCAGAAATTAGACAGAATCAATCTTATTGTTAATGAAAAATTATGGCTTGACTGTAAATGTAAAAAGTTAAGAGATCAATTATGAGAGTAGTCAAAGTAAGGGTAAATTTTTCTAGCACTGTCTGCTCTGTTTTCCTAAGAGAATGGTCATCTCATATTTAATTTCACCTTTGGCGGAGCAGTCTTTACAAATAAGCAGTTCTTCTGGATTTCCAAGACGATTGGAAGAAGATGTTTGTTGGCAGAAGTCACACAAGTCATCTGTTTTTTCAAATTCAGACCAAGGCAAGAAATCTGGACCTGGGTTTTTCTTAAACTTCTGTAATATTGATGAAAATATAGAACATTAATACAAATTTTAACATGATAACAATAACTGAAAACTTAAGAAAAAAGTAAAGAATTAGAATCACCATAAACAAATCAAAGGATGATCAGGTTATGAACTTCTGCAGAAGAAAACTATAGAATAAAATACAAAGTGTGAACAAGCAGAATAAGCAATAACAAGCTGTACATAAATCTGCTTCCAGGTGATCTAGAGTACTGATAAACAAACCTCGGAGTATTTTTATTAATGATAGTTGATTCCAAGTGATCCAATGTACAGACTAAACCGTATTTTTATAAGTGGCTGTTATCTCCTGACGATCCAACTTATAAGCTAAACCAGTGGGTATTCTCATCAAAGACAATTGTCTCTTGGTGATCAAATTTACGGAATAAACAGTGAGTATTTTTATCAAAGACACTGAACCGCGTGTGGCCTGGGATTCGTGTGTCAGGCCTGAGAATTTGAAGGTTCTTGATATATAACATGTTGTTGCTATAGGTGCTATTGACTAGCTTGCCTTCCCTGTAGTCTATCAGATCAAAGTTAGGGAGCTATGCACGAAATTTTGAAGCAAAACAGATCAGTGGTTCATTATAACTGTATAGCATTTGGCTCTGAAGCTGTTCTAGAAAAATATCATCACATTTACCACCTAAAAACATCGCGTTTCACAAGCTTTAGCGTAAACGTCATAGCCGGCACTGCTAGCCTAATAACGAAGATCGTATGCAAATAGTAACAACAATTACTTAAACTTTTAATTATTATTCTCATAACTTCAATATAAGCGATGCAAATTAACGAAGACTAATATAAGTGACATATTCAATTTTTGGATCTCTCTATCATTTTCCTCTAATACTAAGAATTTTGCCACATGTCAAAGAAACTTTTTAAATTATATTTCTAAATATAGGGTTTTAAAATATTATTTCATAATTAGTCCAGTCCTAAGTTCTGCAGTTTAATTTTAAGATCTATTTAATTTAAAACGTTTCTCTACAATTTGCTGTTTTAAAAATATTTCTAAAGACAGCCATTTCTTATATTAAACAAAAATATTAGTTTATTTTAATTAGATTAAATGAACATATGTTATAATACAATGTTTACTAATTTTTTACCCCACATCCGTGCAAACCCTGCTAACTTGTAAAAATGATGAAGATTACACTATTAACGGGTTGGCGCTATCCGACTGATGGTAAGTAAAAAGCAGCACATTCAGTTACTAGTTGCTATAGTCATGTTTATTATCTACCGTTAGTAAACATTATTGCCATCACAAAGAAAAAATATAATCTTTGAATGCAGTTATCATACACAATAAATCGTCAAAAAGATATAAACATAAATACCGTTTTCTTATTTACTTTTGAGAACTTTTTATCTTCGTCACAACGGATTTCTTTCATTGCTTGTCCAGCGTGTTCAGAAAGTAAAGATATATTCTTAATTTCCAATTTTCTACATTTCAAGGGGCCAATCGCAGACAAGTGACTTATCTCCAAACAGGTTTACAAATATATTTACTTCCGTTTCTAGTAAATAGGATTATGATTTGAGACACACGAATAAATTCTCAAGTTGAAGCCATATCATAGTTTAAGTTTTATAGTTTCTTTCGGTTATCTTCCCTGCTATAGTAAAAAACTTTATAAACAATGTATCAGTTTGTCCTTTTCAGCAACAGAAACTGATGGTTGAACTGATATCAGAACAGCCCATAAGAGACTTTTTAACATTATTAATCTCTTCGAACTAACGAACAAAACTCGTACTACTTATTATTTGATTCACGAGTTTCTTGTCTTATTTACTTTTTTTATTTTTAACCAGAACTAATTAACGTTCCCACTGATGTTTATGTATATTAACTTCTTATAAAACCAATCTACATACATAGATCAGCCTAAAAATCACCCTCACGTTTATAACCTTCATTACGAGCATTGCGCAGATAACATAAATTGTTGTTGTTAAGCGCAAAGCTACACAATGGGCTATCTGTGCCTTGTCCACCGCGGGTATCGAAACCCCATATTTTGTAGAATAAACCATCAGAATAACATAAACGAGTGGCGGAAATTTTTGAGGCACCATATCAAATACACTTACACTTAATAACATTTTCCATATTCTTGCAATTGATGGATAGCCTGAGGTCGTTTGTATAGGACATTTAAGTATTTTGCTCAGTGTTAAGTTTGTTTGTTTGTTTGTAATTAAGCACAAAGCTACACAATGGGTTATCTGTGCTCTTCCCACCACAGGTATCGAAACCTGGATTCTAGCGTTGTAAGTCCGCAGACATACAGCTGTACCACTGGGGGCAACCAGTGGTAAGAAAAGTAGCTAGGGGAAACAACGGTTTTTTCTTTGTTTTTTTATGTTACCCTTTCACGTAGAAAACATTGGCGTTCGGTGGTGTTGAGTACTTGCCTTCCCTCTAGTCTATCACTCCAAAATTAGGGAAGGCTAGTACAGATATCCGTCGAATAGTTTTGTACGAAATTGAAAAACAAACAAAAAACTTAGAAAAAATCAAAATTTGGTGACACTCAAAGCAAATTCAACCATTATACATAAAAAAATACGACTCTAGAATAACAACAGATAACTGTAGAAACAGTTCAAGACCCACACTGCTACACTGTTACGCTGGAGCTACCCAAAAAGCGTAGAACAGATACGTTAAAGGTTTTTCATTTTTTAATTTGACCCTGAACATAAAGACAAACCATTTTTGCAAACTGTTTAATTTATTATGAAAAATAGTAATCAGTAATATATTTTTGAACGATTTGACGGTGATAAACAACAGCAACGAGAAACGATTTAAAAAACACAAAAAGTCTAATATTCTTATATCTACTGACATAACTGATTTTTAATTCACAATCGTGCGTTGCTGATCAAAACAGCGCTAAACGCAGTATTCACAATTTATTGGCAGCTCAAAAGGCTGAAAGCTTCAGTAATCTTCTTTATCCAACACTAAATCAAAGAGAATGTAACGGTTTCGTTAAAGTTATTACACGTTCGACATTCTTCTCATGTTTGAGGTTTTGCCCGAACGTCTTAAAATTATTTTCTACGTTATTTTGAACTGGGTAATAGCATCCAACATCGATAAAAAGTATATAAGTATATTGCTAGAAAATGTTCAGTGTCATTTCGTTTTTATTTTTCAATTTTAAAAGAAAGCCAATTTCAATGTCTTCTATTGGGCTGATATTTGCGTTTAAATAACGTCCCGTGTGCCATCAAGTTCCATAATCCAACTTGAAAGTTAGTTTATAAAGCTCCAGCGTAGGAGTTTGTAAAAACGAAATGTCTTGTTTAATCATGATAAAAAATAATGTGGACTTGAAATCTTTGCCATTATTCCTTAATTCTGACTGATGACTATACACTGTAAATATATAGAAGCATGATTTAAGTTTTGAAATATAATAGGTAAAGCTATGAGAATATGTATTATATCAAAAACATTAAACGAAATGGAAAAAACAACAAAATATCTAGGTTAAAAATACGTAAAAACCAACAAATATTTATATTTCAACAGTTCATAAAATATGTCTCCAAGAAATAAAAGATGTTACGCTTACTTCATCAAAATATACGACATAATTGTTTAAGATTTGAAAAAAAAAATTACCAAAACTTTGCTCATAAAACGTAAGAATGTGCGCAATCGCAAAGGAATCAAATATAATTTTACTTGAATTAATTCTCCACTTTAATGTCGGTGTATTAGAATTCCAGAGTGAACTGCAATTGCCATGGTGACAGTATTTAACAGCATTCAATTAATTTTAATTTCCAGATAATAGTACTTGGTGTTCATAGACTACTGTGTAGCTTTCATTTCTGAATTGTTGGGTCCAGTTTTTCCCGATATTCTAATTTGTTTGTTTGTTTGTAATTAAGCACAATGCTACACAATGGGCTATCTGTGCTCTGCCCACCACGGGTATCGAAACCCGGATTCTAGCGTTGTAAGTCCGCAGACATGCCGCTGTGCCACTGGGGGGAGGGGCGATATTTTAGTGTTGCACGAGGAACTAGAAGAAAACCTTGATGATATACACGATATATGAGTGTAATCTTAAGTTGAATCCTTCTGGCATCTCTAAGATGTCGACTTGATTGGAAATAATATTTTGCAAAGGAATACTAGACGTTGAAAATTCCAGAAAGAGAAGTTTATTTACAAAATATTTAGTAATTCAAGTGCCTTTCAAGTAATATTGATGTTACTGCTTTTAAATTTTGAGTTTACGCAGTATGAAAAGCTAGCTATTCCCTTCTGACACTGTTTGCAATGAGAGATAGGATACAGTGGTGTAGGCTATTTTCGTTCACTTTTAATGGATTAATTGAGTTTTATCAATAACAATTTTGAACTCGTATGTATGTGTATTCCAGATCACAAACATTACACTTTTTTCCTCCTTCAAAACAATGAATGGTGAAAAAATATAGCTCGTTTAACACGAACACGGGGCTTTGTAATTTACTTTTAATAAGGTTTGTGTGTTTAATATATGTACATAAAAATATATAGTTACAAAATAGTGGAAAGTTTTTTGTTGTTTTTTTTACTTTATTTACATAGAAATAAATAACTAATTGAAAACGGCATTGATAACTAATATTTGTTAATGTAATTGTTACTTTGATTATTATCCAGGACTACACTGGATATTTTAATGTGGGATTTTAAAAATATCATCATTTTAGTTTTACAAACCTTTCGACGACCTCTTCTACTTAAAGAAACTGTTTGTTTGATGTGAGCTGCGTTCAGGGCCCCTATCTTTCGCTTTTTCGGGTTATTTTTTCTCTTTTCTTGCAAAGGGACGTTTAAAGATTCTGTACCACTTTTGGCAAGCCTAAATCTTGATTTAATTTCACCATTTTCCTGTATCTGGTTCAACAAAAAATTCCCTGATGCTAATTTTTTTATTCTTCCAGTATCTACCTCACTCTTTAAAAAAATATCAAGTCCTTTACTCGAAAGTTTATTAAACATACAGGTTTTTTTGTTGCTTAGATAACTTTCTATTTCTTCCCTAGACACACCGAGATTAGTAAAATTCTCCCGACAAGCAATAATTTCATTGAATGCCTCAGTCACTGCCTTTCTCACACCGTCCCAGTATAGCATGTGACCGTTCATAAAGATTCTGTTGTTACGGGCCCATTTTGCCGCGTTCCGATAACTAACATTACCTTTATATTCCACTTTAACAACAATTCGAGCATCCACGAGTTTCTGTAATTCTGTCTTAATCGTTTGAGAATTTACACCATTTTTCTTTTCCAGTATATGGCAAATTCGTTCGGAATCAGGCCGCGCTTTTCTTTCGTGCAGTTGATCAATAGCGTTCAGAATCAGATCTTTATATTTAAATCCACTCATATTATTATCAATTCTTATATACTCGTTTGAAAACACTGTATCGAAGAGTGTCAGCTGCTCACAAAGTCTACTTTAACTCAGTAACACACGCACAAACACGACTTCGTTATATGTGGGCTAAGTGGAGCAACGGAGCAAATACGGCCGAACAAGGGAGTCAGCAGCGGAATTACGAGTTGCACATGCGCACAGGGATGTCTCGCATAGAACTCTGGGAGCTTCTAACGTGCGCTGTGTGCCAGACTCTGGAGCTTCGGTGCTAAACTGAATTATAGTTGCCAGATGGGTTAGTGATTTCAAACAATACTATAATAATACGCGAATTTTGACAAAGAAATTTCTTACGTAATCTATAAGGTTTATCATCCACTGTGAATATTTAGTGAGCACTAACCAATAAATAAAAGGCAAGTGATAATGCGAGTCAGTAGCATTTAACGAATATATTGTTTTTAGGA
The DNA here is from genome assembly GCF_000517525.1 of Limulus polyphemus. NCBI lineage: Eukaryota > Metazoa > Arthropoda > Merostomata > Xiphosura > Limulidae > Limulus > Limulus polyphemus. The sequence goes on from NW_013668132.1 coordinate 166,002, forward strand.
ACAAAGCAATAATACTAACAAACAATTGTATATTTTGAATCTGAGCATAATATTTCTTATAAATCCTCGCATAATTTTTTATTTATTTTTTTGCAGTAATGGAATTTTTTTTATTGTCATTGTGCATAATTTACAACCAGATATTACATTTAAAAGACATTTGCCAAAAAAAACACAAAAAAACAACAAGCCCTGCGTTCGACGAAAATATGTTTGAGGTCGCCATTTTTTCTTATGCAGGATTGCATCTTTGTTATTCCATGACCATGTCCTTCTCTCTCTTTATTAGGGTTACCTTAAGTCTACATTCTTGCTGCTCGAAAATTTGAATAATTATCCAAGTAATTACAAAAACAAATAACATAAATTGCGTTTATGTTTGTTTTAAGTTAAGCACAAAGCTCCACAATGGGCTATTTGTGCTCTGCTCACCACGGGTATCGAAACCTAGTTTCTAGCATTGTAAGTCCACAGACATGCCGCTGTGCCAGTGGGGGCCGTATAAACTGAGCGTGATAAAAAAGACTAAGCCTATAATTTTGGCTATTAAGAAAGTTTTGAAGGATTTTCTAGCTGCTCAAGTTTGTGAAATAAAACGAGAGAGAAGGAAGTGCGGTTATATATCGTATACAACGATATGCTGCCATTATACAAGTCGAACAGAAATATAAAGTGTTTGCTCAAGAGACTGCTCGTCCTTTGTGAGACTAAAAACAGTTGTGGAGAGAGGGGTGGGTTAATACAAACTTCATTAATCTCCCAAAAGACGAATCACTATGGAATTCCGTTAACGCTATAAAAAGTTATATGTACTTTTCGGTGATATACCACACGTCACGAGAACATTACAACAAGAAATGTTTGGTGATACACCATACATTCTGCAACATTGCTGCGAATAATGTGCAGTGACACACTGCAACACGTGAGTACTTATTGTGACTACACACTACTGTGTGTAATATGACACGTTACACCTTGCTGCAGTATTGCTATTAACACTGTTCAGCGAGGCACTACATCTACAACACTTCCGTGAGTAATGTATGGTGACACATTATACGTCACTACACTTTGTTGTGGACATTATACGGTGACACACTACACAGCGCCATACATATTCGATGTCTCGTACACACTGCTTGTGATCCTATGTGAACACTAATAACAGTAATTTGAATGAACCTTACAGATGCGACTGCAGCGTCCTCATGGTGGGGTGAGTTTAGTGAAATTCTAGTCGAGAGATTATACATGCTACATTTGGGACTATTTGTTCTGGCGGTTTAATGAATTTTGATGGACAAGTTGTGGTTGTTATTAAGGTTCCTTTTCCTGATGAATAATCTGTTATATGCCCTTGACATATCACATATTTCTAAATATTTCTCGTCTTATTATTATTCTTACACATGTTGGCTATTGATACAATAAATACGTCAGTGGTACCAACTTAAAGAGTAATATTTTCCAAGCTAGCCAGGGGAGAAGAAACACAATTCGGTTTTGGTGTTATGAGAGCCCCCTCGTGGAGATTTACTCGTCTTTAACACGTAGTGTATTTATTGGTAAAAATAAGGGCAGTGGCAGGCATGTAAACTCCAACTGATACTCATTGAACATTTGTCGTAATTATCGAAAATGTATATTCTCTGCTATACACACCGATCTGTTGTTCCTTTTCAATACTGTAACACAAGTTGGACATTTTGTAGATTAATTGAATCATTTATCATATAAAAAGGGTTGGGCCATTTGTCCAATCTTCATTTCCAATAGGCTATAGCCAATTAATCTCATTTACATTTAATAAGTGCTTCAGTGATATTTTAAGCATATCAAGTGAGTCAACTAGAATGTTATAAAAATGCTATCACTTCATGGATGCCCCCCCCCCGGTTGTTTAGCAGTGAGTTTGGGAGCTTACAACGCAAAAACATTTTTAGGTTTCGATACCCGCGGTGGGTAGAACACAGATAATCCATTTTGTAGCTTCGAGCTTTTTTATTTGACATGTATTTAAGTGGGAACTTTAAAAATTAATAAACTCATAGCCAAAGTGCACTGTTTTATACCTTTTTTTTTCTCGCTTTAAAACGTTTGCGCAAAGCTACATAATGGACTACTTGGGCATAGCCTTTTCTAATTTTGAACTAACTGACTAGATGGAAAGCACCTACTCAACAGTGTCTACCGTTTGGGGTAATTTTGCCTGATCGAATAATTGAATTTATCCGTAACTCTTATAGCGCATTCCACGTCCCAAAAGCTTTTGTGTTAACGGGACGCGAACCATGAACACGTAGACTCACAGCACGGATCACGCTAATCATGAAAATATACTCGCTTCATCGGTGTAAGCGAATAACTACAGTGTGTATTTTACAGAAGCCGCTAGTATTCACATTTTATTTTTAAAAAATATTAAAAAATAAACTGCTGTATAAATGATCTTCAAAATTAACTATGGTGTTATACTTTGTAATCAGAATAGGTAATTTTTGTACTCATGTTTAAGAAGTCACATAATCATATTATTTTAACTGAGTGTGAAATGTCATTAAAACTGAATCACTCATATGATTGACAATCGAATTCGATTAAATATCAAACTTGGAAGGCTTATATATAAGGTTGGGCACATTTTAAAGCACTGTATATATATATATTTGCCTGAGGCTAGATCTGCAAAGTACAGCTACATTAAAATTAAGTAGAGATTCAATATCGAAATGAAAGTGTTGTTATTGTTATTAAATGTAGTTTTTCTCACGTTAAGAGCGTAAAGTCACAATCTTGTTGGTTTTGTAGTTTGTAAAATATGAAATAAACTTTAAATTCTGAAGTTTCTAGAATGAAGTACATTTTGTTTTATATAAAAAATTCAACAAAGTTATCAATGCTGACAAGCGCGCCACCTTCCCTAATTTGCGTAAATGGACTAGTGTGCACATTTAAGCAAATATGACAATAATTTATTTTATTTTGACATAGCTTGAATTTCTGACACGTGTAAGAGAAAAAAGGTTCGCCACGTGTCAAAGGCAATAATATTAATAAATATTTTTGAGTCTGACATATAAAGTTCTGAATATTTTTATATTTTTGTTCAGAGTTCAAAGGGCTGGAACTTCATTGCGAAATATGATATACTAGGGAAACATAAGCTTCGAAAAAAGGTAACATTAACGCTAGTATTAATAATAGTAATATTTCAATCTCGTTCTTAATTTATTGTCAACCTACTTCTCGCTACGCTAGTGTAATAGGCTAGTAAATGTTGGTATGCTCAAATAAGTTTTATTTTTATGGACCTTTATTGTTTTTCTTTATTTTTACACAGGTTAGGCTCATGCCTAGGACATGGTCATTGTGATAAGTATTACTATTAATCAAACGAGTTCAATTCTAGTAATTATCAAATTTTAGTTAAAAGTTTTAAATTAAAAATGAATAAATGTTTGATATATAATTAAGTAAAAGCACTTGTTTGAAGTTCAGCACAAAGCTACACAATGGGCTATCTGTGCTCTACCTAGCACGGGTATCGAAACCCGGTTTCTATCGTTTTAAGTCCGCAGACCTTCCGGCAAGTAAAAGTCGCATGAGCTACTATCAAAATTAGGAAAGAGGCTGTATGAAAGCTAATTTCACACTGTTAGTGTTAGATGTAACGTTTAGAAGTTTACCCTTGGGCTAGAATTTGGTTTCACAAGTCAAACACTTATGCAATATGATGTAGATTATGTTATTGTAATGTGTTCTGTTATTGGGCGTGTTCTTTTAAATTATTTAGTGAAAATAATGTCAAGCCAAGTCCACGTAACGTTAACAAGTGAGTATATTTATCCCTTAATATTTGCTGCAAGCTATATACTATCAGTATCACTTTTACACAGTTGCAGGCATGAATTCACCAACAACGTTTACAACTTCAACAGAAATTTACTAGCTAATGGTGCTATGGCTAATAAACCTACTTGTACAATTTCAGTGTTAATCGATCGAGATAGCTAACAACACTGATGTGAGGTACTTCACTTTGACTGTCACTGTACTAACTGAAAAACTGACTCAATACTTCACTGGTTTTCATATTTATAATTAAGCCTTGTTTTTAGACATTTCGCTAAAGTATCTCGATCACTGGCATTCACGAACAATCTATATTTGCCGTGGCAGTGTTTTAAGAACCAGGGACGTTCAGAAGTACACAATTTCTCTTCACCCCACTCGTGGCTAAAGAGACATAGTAAGAAAACTATGTGGAAAAAAATATTGTATGTAACACTTAAAATGTTTTTGTATTCTTAGTTCAGCTGACTCTAACATGCAGAAATAATGTTTTGTTAGTAGTTCAACTTGTTCAGAGAAAATCAAGATAAATATGTCTCAATTACTCTTTATACAGTGCTCCCACGAACCAGGAAAAATCAGAAAAGTTGAAATTCGTTAGGGATATGAAAGTAACCAGACTGTTAGTCCGAACATTCTAGATATTCTACGATTACGTTTATTTATTTACTTGTTCTCAACGTCCTGCGCCCTCTGGCAAGCATCTAAATTAAAACAATGAAAATACACATTACAACACTATTATTTCAATTAACGTAAAGTATCCTAAACATATCTCGTGGCTAAAGAGACATAGTGAGAAAACTATGTGGAAAAAAATATTGTATGTAACACTTACATATTAACACTACAGAGACATATATATATATATGATATGTATATAGTGTATCGAATTTGTAATTTCTAGATATGAAAGTTAAACTTAGTTTACTCTTTTATTTATTTAAAAGTGTGGGTATCGCTGTAATCGGCCTAGATATTTGCGCTATAATATAATTCTAAAATCAGTTAAAATTTGTTCTTGAATAGGTTTTAGAATGTAATAGCTCCATATTCTGTTTGCAAAATGATTCTTTTTTTAGTTTAGGGAGCCCCGGAGGGGACATGGGAACAAGTATTTATGTCTTTCCCTCTGAATCCTACGCGATAGTTGTCTCATTTGAACGAGATAGTAAGTCGAGCGCCCCCTATAAACATTTGTCTTTCACCCTCATCATTTTGACCAGTGTTAGCAACTTACATTTTCCTTTTAATTGTATGTATGAAAGATAAAACTATCATCACGTCATTGGACTCATCACTTCGTTATATCATATCCATTCTTTGAAACTTTAAAACTTTTTTTGTTCTGCAATATTGAAAATACATTGTAACCTAGCGATTAGTATTCTGGTCTGTATGCTGAAAGGTCCAAAGTTCGAGTCAACGACATGTCACTGAGCATGGTTCACACTTTCAACTGTGGGCAGGTTATAAAGCTGACCACCAATCCCTATATGCAACCAGTGCTGTTGCTTAGCTGGTCAGCAGTTTTATCTCCTAAGCCAATGTGTTACTTAAGGTACCTTCCAGGTTAAAATTGCCCATATGGCACAGTTAAAAGTGATGTATATTGTCAGGTTTTGTTAGGCCGAGTTCTTTACAGTAGGTGTCTGTAACTTGTTGGCGATAAATTTCAACAATAAACGGGCAGCACGAAATCCACTTGTTTTAAAATAATATATTCAAAATAAGTCAGTTATATGTAAAAACTCTGTTACACTATTGGTTATCGCAGTTGTATCTAGAGCTTTAAATAATTGTCTGTTGTTGTTTTTTTTGTTGTTGTTGTTAAAGTCCACACTGGCGGGTTCACTTACTTTAGCATACCCTTTGACAAGGCAAATTATTCTCTTCTACTCTGTTGTTACAATACAAGGCTGTGACGCTCACTTTAAAATCAGTAATATACCTGTTGGTTTTCATAGTTGTATGCATAGCTTTAAATAATTGGCTCCTTTCCGTCAAAGTCCACACAGGCGGGTTCACTTACTTTAGCACACCCTTTGACAAGGAAAATTGTTCTCCTCTATCTCTGTTATTACAATAAAAGCTGCGAAACTCACTTTAATAATCGCCCGTTATAGTTAAACTGATACGCAATTTTATTTTCACTAACATACTTAACTTATATATATGTTGCCTGGCTGAGGCTTAAAACTTTCTACAAAGTAGAAGACCTTATGATGTAGCAATACTAACATAAAGGAACGCGAAAAATTCAGAAGGTTCGAGTAACGGGACGTCAATTCACAATGATTGAACTACAAAACAAATGATCCCTAAACAGTTATGTAAGCAAACCTGCGATAAGTTATCGCTTCAAAATACTAATTTAACATTCACGCTTTGTAACTATCTAAATCATAACTCTCGTATTAAATTTAAATGATACAGTTATGTAAATCTAACATATGTAGTAATACATTTATCGTTCGTAACTTACTAGCACGTAATCAATATTTCAATATCTCAAGAAGAAGAGAGATTAACCAAAGATATAAAAAATAGCTAACTCGCGGGCCATCTATTGACAAGTTAAGATATATTATTTTGAAATTGTGTTAATATGCTAATAGTTTTATCTATTTTTCAAAAGTACAATATCAGTAAAACTATTATTTTGGGATTTTTTTTTATCATTTATGTAATAAAGTTTTATGAGGTATAAAGCATGTTATTTTTAGTTAGGACTGTTTTTGTAACCTGTCCGCCATTTGTTAAGTTACACATGTCAAGAAAGCTAAAATCCGATCATGTTCTCTATTCAAGGTTACCATATGTAAGAGCGTTTTGTCATGTTTCTATTAAATTTAAACTATTAAATGAAGCTAATTACGTTCAAGGGTTAAGATCTATTTTAAGATGAGAGGTCATTGTAAAAAAAGGGGTCAAATTTAGATGTGTTAATGAACTGGGTGATTTTGATTAGGGTAAAGTATTTCAAAACACGATACACTGATACTTTCGATTTTCGTAAGTGTTAGCTTAAGTTTGTAATTAAGTTAGTTTTTCTTTCTTTCGTTACACTTCTATTAAATTATTATTAATAAGCATCCTAATAATCAATAAATCGGTCAAATTTAATGTGATTCTCAAGACCATTATAAGAAGCCCGGCATGGCCAGGTAGTTAAGGCACTCGACTCGCAATCTGAGG
>NW_013668132.1:174042-179153 GCF_000517525.1 Limulus polyphemus
CAAAACTATGTACAATTTTTAAAAAATTACCCTACTTTGGCCCAGACTATCATAATTACAGTGATTTGCCATAGTAGAGATATATTTTTTAAAAACTTTCTTTATTTTTATAGTTAGCTAGATTACGTACATATCGATCAACACTTGTTTTTACAAAATTTAAAAAATGTTATTATACTCAGTGGCGGATCCAGGATTTTGAATACGGGGAGGCGCGATGATTCTGAACGTAAACGAGGAATTTTCGGGACTTCCCTGGTAAGGGTTAAATGGGTTATTTAGATTTGTTATAATGTTTGCTAGACGTTGTTATTATTATTGCTTTTTTATTTTATGTTTTTGAATTTAATATGAAATTTCACTACATTCTTCCCCCTCCTCAAAGATCCAATTTTTGCAGTTATTTTGATTTTATTTTCAAATGGGGGGGGGGGGGGATGACACCCAGCTTTCCGGGCCCGTATCCGCTCTTGATACTTGTTTGTTATATTCTTGTGCGCCAGCAATACCAAGTGTGGGGTGCGCGTGTACCTGATTCGAGTTTATTATTCATCAAAATCTTCACCAACCTACCGCCCCCAGTGGCACAGCGGTATGTCTGTGGACTTACAACGTTAGAAATCGGGTTTCGATACCCGTGGTGGGCAGAGCACAGATAGCCTATGGTGTAGCTTTGCGCTTAACTACGAACAAACAAACAATACCAACCTACCTTCAAATCTAATAATATGTTCATAGTATTGCATCGTCCGTCTTATATATATGTACTAGTATCATTTTCGGTACAAGAAAGGAATATTTGGGACCCCAGACGGAAGAGTTCTGTGAAATAATTCGATCAATAAGGTTAGTCATTTTTTTCTGTACGTTTGTCCGGGAAAGTCACTTATTTACTTAGATGAAAATTCGTCGAAATATGGAAACTTCGATTCACTCCATAAACACGTATATAGCGATTTTGGCGGCTTTCAAGCACAATATGCTTTAGTTTTGCTTAGCCAATACTGTGAAATTCCCATTGTTAATGTTCAGACATATTTAAAGGTGGTTTTAAACGGGCGATTTTTATGGCCGCCATTTTGTTTCATCACAATCCGTACTATTAAGCACTACTGTACTTAATGATATAAACATGGCCATGTAGTGTTGCGACTTTTTATTTAGGCCTTGATAAAATATAAGAATGTAACGCAAATTAAACACATACAAAAAATGACGTTCTAATCACGTGAAGAAAAAAAACAACAAACTTATTCAACAATATATTATTGACTGCTTAGAAACGGTATCAGTGGAGGATATAAAATAAAATTATGTTTTTAAGACGAATGAGATATTGTGTTTTAACATGAATAAAACATATGTTTGAACATGAATTATATATTACGTTTTAAACACAAATTAGATATCATGTAAGTAATTCACCACAATTTAAATGTTTTAACATGAATCAGATATTGGGTGGGTTAATATTTATGTTTTAACATGAATCAGATATTAGGTAGGTTAATATTTATGTTTTAACATGAATCGGATATTGGTAGGTTAATATTTATGTTTTAACATGAATCAGATATTAGGTAGGTTAATATTTATGTTTTAACATGAATCAGATATTAGGTAGGTTAATATTTATGTTTTAACATGAATCAGATATTAGGTAGGTTAATATTTATGTTTTAACATGAATCAGATATTAGGTAGGTTAATATTTATGTTTTAACATGAATCAGATATTAGGTAGGTTAATATTTATGTTTGAACATGAATTATGAAAGCGAATAATTCTACCACATAAAATATGTCTTTTTGTTCTCCATTGGTTATGCGTTTTTTTTCTCCGATCTTTAATTTGTGTAAGCCCACCTGTGGTACAGCGATATGTTTGCGGACTTACAACGCTAGAAACCGGGTTTCGATACCCGTGGTGGGCAGAGCACAGATAGTCCATTGTGTAGCTTTGTGCTTAATTCCAAACAAACAGTTTGTGTAAATATAAAAAAATGTTCATACGTGTAAGAAATAAATAAAACATTAGTTATTTTCACATTAACTTCTTTAAAACTTGTGTACTTGAGAATGATCGCATCAGTGATCGAAACGTTGTATCTGTTCTAAAAATATTCTTTCTTACTGTAAAAAACTGTAACTTGTAATAAAATATAACTTAATCAGTAGGTAAACACAAAACAAAAGTGTATAATAACTGTTGACGTTTTCTAACCAAGATGACTAATGATGTCAAAATTTACGTAATCATGCATGATCCAGGTGCTAAGTGATAGATGTAGTCAGATGATCATGGAGTAGTGTGACTTTTTAAATGTACACATAGTTGCCCATTATAGGAGCATATTTTCATATGTAACGTGGTAGTGAAATAACACCAGTTTAAGTGACTTATAAATAACAGTTGCTCATGATAAACCAATTTTCGCGAGTTCTTTATTTTCGTTTGAATGATGTCACCATTATTGACTTAAGTAAGCCCAACAGTTCTTTGAATGATGTCACCATTGTTTACTTACGTTAGCTCAACAGTCCTTTGAATGATGTCACCATTGTTTACTTACGTTAGCTCAACAGTCCTTTGAATGATGTCACCATTGTTTACTTACGTTAGCCCAACAGTCCTTTGAATGATGTCACTATTGTTAACTTACGTTAGCTCAACAGTCCTTTGAATGATGTCACCATTGTTTACTTACGTTAGCCCAACAGTCCTTTGAATGATGTCACTATTGTTAACTTACGTTAGCCCACAGTCTTTTGAATGATGTCATTATTGTTTACTTACGTTAGCCCAACAGTCCTTTGAATGATGTCATTATTGTTTACTTACGTTAGCCCAACAGTCCTTTGAGTGATGTCACCATTGTTTACTTAAGTTAGCCCAAGAGTCCTTTGAATGATGTCGCTATTGTTTACTTACGTTAGCCCAAAAGTCCTTTAAATGATGTCACTATTGTTTACTTACGTTAGCCCAACAGTACTTTGAATGATGTCACCATTGTTTACTTACGTTAGCCCAACAGTCCTTTGAATGATGTCACCATTGTTTACTTACGTTAGCTCAACAGTCCTTTGAATGATGTCACCATTGTTTACTTACGTTAGCTCAACAGTCCTTTGAATGATGTCACCATTGTTTACTTACGTTAGCCCAACAGTCCTTTGAATGACGTCACTATTGTTTACTTATGTTAACCCAACAGTCCTTTAAATGTTTTTTTTTGTCTTAAAGCACAAAGCTACCCAATGGGCTATCTGTGCTCTGCACACCGCGGGTATTGAAATCTGACTTTTAGCGTTATAAGCCCACTGACAATACAGCGATGATCTGCTTCCATGCTTATATCATTGCATTTGTTTTTCACTGTAGTTGAGTAATGTACTTTGTACATTTCGTTTTGATTATGTACCTACATCTATTTGGGAAAATGTGTCCTGATACAATCTCGATAGGATATGGCCAGGTTCTGACAAATTAACGGTTAGCCTTGCAAGCCTTATTTATCAAAACAGTTTGGGTAATACAGTTCAACGACTTGTAACGATCAGCACTCTTCAAATTGGCTTCTAGAGTTGGAAGTGCTGGTGTTTCTAAGGTCAGTTTAAGGTCATAACTACAAAACGTCCGAATTTCCTACCTGGAATATGGATATAAGAAAAGTCAAATATGTTTTTTAATTACAGAGTATTTGAAAATTTAAGGAAATTTAATCAAATTTAAGACACTATCATTTACGATCGTCAGTATTGCCAGCTTACCTAAAAAGAAAAAAAAAAATCCATATTCACCCACACCCCTCAGCCCACCGAATACTGTATAGATATTGATCCAAACCAGGAAACTGGAAACACAGCACTTAGCTAATTAAAGGTAGATGTTTGTGGTAACGTTGGTATACTGTTTTAGTGCTCTAAGGAACGATGTTTACTTGACTTTTCGTAATACTCCTACTAATCTTCCTTCGCCATTTTCTCAATAATATTCTAAGAAATCACAGCCGGTCTCCACTTTTCTCTTACAAGATTATCCAACCTTTGAAGAAAATATCGTACGAAACGAAGACACGCACAGAAGTATCACTGGCGCCAAAAACGTATTGCGTCCGTCTTGTGCGGGAAGTGCAACAGGACAAAGTAGTCGTTAGGGTTCAGGTCTTCATCGCCGTAAACTACGATATTTATACAAACATTATCATTCTTGATCAGCTAAGTTTGTACAAACCTTTGTCTAAAAAACAATGTTAGTTTGGCTGATGCAAAATGCAAGAATCTTACGACAATAATGTACGAAAATAACGATATTGTTTTTCGCACAAAATAACATAATGGACTATCAGTATCTGCCCATTGTGGAGAATTGAACCTAGTATATTAGTATAGTATATTACCCTTCACCTACCGCGGTTATGTGCGAAACAACAGGATGTCTGGATAAACTTGAAGAAATTGATAATTATGCGGTTGACATTCTTTCTTTCTTTTTTTTTTACAAATATTGTTAAGGTTCTTCACAATTCCATTTTTATACATACTATATTTGTTTTTTGAAATTGTGAAATCGTTTTGATAAACTCTTATTATATTTCTCATCGTTGCGCCTCTTGGTGGTAAATAGGTAAAATAATCTTGTGTTCTTATATAAAATTTGTAGGGCAAAAAATCTTTGTAAGCTATATAATATTTATAGATTTAAGCGATCTGAAATTCAATTACGTTCAGGATATATCTTAATTTGGTTTTCAGGCTTCATCTAGCTTCGAAACTTGCAAATAACCTGGTTTATAAAATGCGAAGTATTTTAATCCCATAGCAAAGTGTTTTGTTTTATTTATTTATCAACTGTCAATTCTTGTCGTCCTTTTTTTTTGAATGGTAGCAGTACCGCGTTAAAGCATTGGTGAGCCCTGGGCGAAGGAAGTATAAACTAGTACCCCCCCCCCCTCCACCCCACTTACCTTTGCTTTTAAGAATAATACCATAATATTTGATAAACTACTAGGAAATTAAAAAGTTATACGTTTCATTTGTTGTAGAATATTTAACGAACTAAAGAAAAGAACACGTCGATGTTAATTTTGACTGTAGCTGATACTAAGTGC
>NW_013668133.1:0-2514 GCF_000517525.1 Limulus polyphemus
TACAATATAGAATCTTTTCCTACATCCACTTAACTTTGGCTAGTGAGTCCTATCATGCTGCTTGGATTTTAAACCCATACTATGTCACCATGATAATATCCAGACTTATAGGCATTTACACCACAGTTATTTTTTTTATTTTATCACTAACTTATTTAAGTCTGGTATTAAAGGTGTTCTTAATCTCTCTGCGTACTTTCTATAAAACTCTGCCAAGTAATGGTGTTTAGAATGTTAATACAAAATTACAACTGCACTTTAAGTTCACTTCCAAATATCAGTGATGCTGATGTGTTTCCTGCAGCATCATATATTGTTAACAACAATTAATTAACTTATTAATAGGAGCAGAATATTTTAATCCTATGTTCTCCTGTGTTCATCTACATAAATATGTAATTGACTTAAATTGTACAAATGTATCCTTCCATCATTCTATTAGAATATTGATGGAGGGCTGTGGACCTGGTCTTATTTATTCGAAAGATATGTCACATATCCACAAGCAAGGTTGATTCAACGTTCTGTTCCTGATCCGAGTGAAGTTCAATATATACCCCCAAATCTTGAAACAAGTTATTTGAGAAGTTTCTTTGCCACAGTTCATTCTTCATGGTTAGGAACAGGATAAGCTTTTGGCCATTTGGTGAAATAGACAATCATCATCAAGATATGTGTATACCCTCTTGCTCTGTGGTAGATGACCAAATACATTGACAACAGCTCTCTCAAGTGGTTCTCCAATCCAACACAATATTGTCGAAGTTCACCTGTTTTTTTCATTCACGAACCTTTTTGTTTACAGCACAGTTCATATGATTCACACAAATCATTTACAAGTTGTCAGCATCTAAGCCAATAGAAATGTTGTCTTATCTTCTTTCAGTCTTCAGTGTCTTCTTAATACCAAAGTGTCCAATTGTGGAAATGATGGAGTGCATCTGATGGTAATGACTGTAGGAGCACCAACTGAAATCGTAACTTATCTTCATTAAATCTTCTTATTTTCAAATAAAAATCATTCTAGTAAGCATAATGAATCCCACTGTGCCCATTATATCGTTTTCACTCTTATGAGGGTTGTTTTGAACCATTCCTGATCCACTGAAGAAATAGCTTAATACTCATATCTTTCCTCTGAGCATCTTTCAGTTAAGTATTGGATCATCTATGGATTTCTCATCCTGGGTTCTGCTATGTGTCACTATATGTTGGTTTTCTTTATTATATCATGTTTTCCTCTTTTCACAGTGTTTACATTCTTTGGTAATACAAGGTTTTGGGGATAATGCATCAATATTTCCACGATTCCGTCCAGGGCGATGCTCGATGTTAAAGTTCATCTTCTATAGTTTCTGGAGTCACCTTGCTATCTGGCCTACTGCATTGCTTAAATTCGTCATCCACTTCCGGAAAGTAAACTGTTGGCCACAGATGAGTGTTCGAAGGACACTTAGTAGTTCTTTTCGAGTTGTATAATACCTTCTTTCTACAGCATTCACATTTGCCCCCCCCCCCATACTTGTGAGTCAAATGCACACCTGGATATCATATTACAAAGTTTAAGTACAAACAAATATTATAGCTCTATTTCAACAATATGTAACTCAAACATATTATAGAATTAATGTTTTGTTATTTTGTATAATTTATTTAGAGTAATTTGCAAAAGAATAAAAAAGCATAGCTGAGAAAAGTCTCGTGTGTGAAACAACACACATATTTTTTTATAATTTGCATTTGTAAGGAGAAGTGAGAGTAAAACAAAAAAACATTAAAAATCTGTATCTTTTATCGACTAATAATATGTTTTTTCTTTCATTTTCTGAAGACGTTTATAAGATTACACTGTAACTCGCCATGAAAGTATACTTCTACCAAAATATCGAAATGAAGAGGAGTTCAACGGTTTAGAGAAGCTTTCAAAATGTAAGAATCTGTCCTTCACGATGTTATCAAGAAAATAAAACAAACAAATAAAAGAAGAAAAACAATGTTAAAACTACATGTTTTATTCAATCAATACTGTGTTTTTCCTTCTTTATCTTAAAAGGGAATGAAATTTTAAAATCTGCTTGTTTTCTTTAGATTTTTTTATATTCTCAATGAAATATAGTAAAAAGTCACAAACACGTTGATTTTCTTGGGCAATGTTATGAATTTCCTCAACATGCTTATAAGGATTTCAGGCATAAACTTAATAAAATAAATTATAAACCTGCTTGTTTTCCTACGAAATGTTGAGAAATGTTTTTGTTTTTCTCATAGGAATGCTAAAATGGAACGGAATTAAAAGAAAGATTATCCATTATGTTTTTGAAAGATTTTTTGAAATACTTTTTAATTTTTTCCATCTGCTGACAAGTATATAAGTAACATGTTTATTCATTTGACTTCACTGGAGCCCGGCATGGCCAGGTGGTTAGGGTTCTCGACTAGCAATATGAGGGTCGCGGGTTCGAATTCCCGTCCCACCAAACATGCTCGCACTTTCAGCCGTGGGGGCATTATAAT
>NW_013668133.1:2716-11540 GCF_000517525.1 Limulus polyphemus
CACTTTCAGCCGTGGGGGCATTATAATGTGACGGTCAATCCCACTTTTCGTTGGTAAAACAGTAGCCCAAGAGTTGGCGGTAGGTGGTAATGACTAGCTGCCTTCCCTCTAGTCTTACATTGCTAAATTAGGGACGGCTAGCGCAGATAGCCCTCGTGTAGCTTTGCGCGATATCCAAAACAAACAGACTTCACTGGTCATTAAAATTGCTTCTTTTTCTGAGAAGTGGATTTAATTGTGAAGTTACAACTCACCAATACTATGTACTAACACAGAATTCTAAGCCCTTCGCTAACTGCGTTTATATTCCTCAAGTTGCTGCTAACAGCGACGAAAGTTTTAGAAAAAGTAGCATTTTGCAGTTAATTAAGCAAAATTTTCCATTCATTAATAGATCATGCTCTCCTTTATAGAATATTTTACAAGTTTACCTGATTCCTTGTTGGATCGTTTACAACTTCGCAGACGGTTATTTCACCAATAAAGATTAGGAACATTCCGTATGAAACAGAGATATAAAAAAGTGTTTTCATCTAAGACGACTCAATTAGGAGAATGGTAATTTGTATATATGGTTCATTAAACCACACGACATACAAAAACGGCCGGCATGGCAAGGTGGTTAGGTCGCTTGACTCGCAATCTGAGGATCGAGGGTTCGAATCCCCGTCTCGCCAAACATGCTCGTCCTTTCATCCGTGGGAGCGTTATAATGTGACGGTCAATTCCACTATTCGTTGGCAAAAGATTAGTCCAAGAGTTGGCGGTGGGTGGTGATGACTAGCTGCCTTCCTTCCAGTCTTTCACTGCAAAATTAGGAACGGCTAGCGTAGATAGCCCTCGTGTTGCTTTGCACGAAATTCAAACAAACAATAAAGTGTGTTTCTTTTTAAATACTTGTCATTAGAAAGCGAACATTCTGTTAATAAGTTATAACTTTATTTCTTTATACATAAACAGGGACGTAGGCCAGCCGATAGAGGGGCAACTACCCAGGGGCCCTGGCGAATGAAACCTGGTTATACCGCAAAGTACCTTTAGGCCATATCTTCATTTAATTATAAAAAGCAGTTTTTGGCTCTTTTTTTTGCATGTAGACGCTTCATACGCTGAGAATGATTGATATAATAATTTGAGTAATAATTAATATATATTTGTTCCTTTATATATTTAATAAATATTTGTTGTTACTTTATTAACGTTTTTACGCTTATACTGTGAGCTAAAAACGGCTGCTGCTATGATTTTGCCTTGTTTATGAGCTCGTTGCTGTCCTAATTTAGGATCTTGTTTTTAAATGTTAAAAAAAGAAAGGGTTTGTTTGTTTGTAATTAAGCACAAAGCTACACAATGGGCTATATGTGCTCTGCCAACCACGGGTATCGAAACCAGGATTCTAGGGTTGTAAGTCCGCAGACGGTCCTGCAGGGTCGGCGGTATGGGGGGGGGGACTTTCTGCTGGTTTACTTTCTAAATACTACAGTATGTGTATGCACAAGATATTTAGCTAGCCCCAGCCCTCTCAAGGAGGAGAGACTGGCGCCGCCCCTGTAACAAAAAAAAAAAAAAAAAGTGGCTGACAGAGGAGACCGAAAATTCTTCTTTGAATTTATATAGGATTTATTTCTAAACATTACGGATCACTTCCTTTCGATGCAACTTGCAAAGTTTTCCAAAAAAGAAGAAGAAAAAGATGTATCTTTCAATGATATTTCTGAAGTGACAATGGCATCCATATCATATCAATAAACGTGGGGTAAAACTCGAGACGAACAAAATAGCACATTTACGTTTAGAAAACTTGCAGTTTGTTGTTAAATGCAAAGCTGCACATCGGGCTGGCTATCTGTGTGGTGTTCATCGCACAGAAAAAGAAAGATGGCGTGCTATCAAATATAATAAATGTTTTCTTTTAAAATATTATAACGACATTACGCTTACGAACATGCGTGAGTTAGACCTGGCTTTAAGCAATCGTGTCTCTCGGTGGCTCAGCGGTAAGTATGATGGTTTATAACGTAAAAATCAGGTTTGGGTACCCGCGATGGGCAGAGCATAGCCAGCCCATTGCGTAGCTTTGCTCTTAACAACAAACAAACAATAAGTAGTCGTTGCTGGCAACAGAAAGAAAAGCATTTAGAGACAAGACTTTAGTAATTAAAGTATAAAAATCGTTTGTAAACAGAAGTAGAAGTAGTCATATACATGATTAAGAAACTTTTATAGAATACAATATGGAACATAACATTGTAGATAAACAACGTGTAAGGCGCCAACAGAAAACAGACACGAATAACTCACGTTATTTTTCATATAAACTAAATTTTTGCTAAGTGAAAAACATGTGATTAGATAAGAATGATGAAACACTTTGACATTAAAATTTTATTATAATAAAATATGTTATAAATTCTATAAATAAACAAAAGAATATTCTTGGGTTGTTTGTTCTTTCTTTTAATTTAGGTATTGATTTATATTAAACTAATAGTGTTTATGATAATCTCTGTTGATAGTCAGTAAATATTTGAAACGATCCTCAGATTTCGTTTTTGGCTTGCTAACAAATGAACACCCTGTTAAAAGCGTATTTTTTTAGCCCTATTTAATTACGTCTGGGCAAACAGCGGGCGAAATTTGTGGTTTTACTGGGATAGCAGTTCTGTTAATTTCTGTTACCATCTCATGCATGATCTCACCGCATTTTTCAAACTCATTTATTTCACCTCATTTTGATATTCTTGAAAGGATATCTAAAGAAGCGGAGTTAAGCGGTTTAGGACAGCTTTCAAAATATTGAAATCTAGCCTTGATAATACTACCGTGAAAGCATACTTCTTTCTATATATCCAAATGAAGGCCCCCCCCCAGTGGCACAGAGGTATGTCTGCGGATTTACAACGCTAAAATCTGTGTTTCGATACCCACGGTGGGCAGAGCATAGATAGCCCATTGTGTTGCTTTGTGTTTAACTTCAAACAAATAAACAAAATCGAAATGAAGAGAAGTTCAGCAGCTTAGTGCCATGCACCTGGTGGCTCAGCGGTAAGCTTAGGGCTTATAAAGCTAAAAACCTAAGTTTGATACCCGTGATTGGCACAGCGCTGATAGCCTATTGTGTAGCTTTGCGCTTAAACACAAAGAATTGAACGAAGCTTAGGGCAGCTTTAAAAGTATAGAAATATAAGCTTGATATTATCAAGAAAATGACCTAAAATTACACTCTATAGCTTGCCATCAAAACACACATCTATAAAAATGTCATTCATCGAACAATTTTGTTAGAGGTTATCTGGTGAGAAATATTTTAAAAACGTTTAGTTATATATTAGTGACTAACAAAGTAAATTTCTTGTTCTCTTCATTTTTTGTTGTTTCCAATGCAGCTCTTTATCAGACCTAGTATATAGGCCAAAACTTTGTCTGGAAATGTGATGAAAGAGGTAAATCAAGATCATCCATGATAAGAAAAATTGTTTTAGAAAATTAAAATGAAGAAACAATTATGTATCGGTAAAACTTTAGGCTTATATTCACAAACTGCTTAGCAAGGAAGTTGCCCCCCATTGGCACAGCGGTATGTCTGTGGACTTACAACGCTAGAAACCGGGTTTCGATACTCGTGGTGGGCAGAGCACAGATAGCCCATTGTGTAGCTTTATGCTTAATTCCAAACAAACAAGCAAACGAGGAAGTTTAATAGAACAACTTTTCAGCCACTTTTCACACATAATTCACTAGATGTTTTCCTCAAAAACAAACTGTAGACTTCTTTTAGAACGTCGTTAAATAACTACTTCAGAGGTAACAGCCCTTATATATGCCGCCGTAACGAATCAGGAGCGGTTGTTTTTTTTTTTTTTTTTTTGCTGTTGATTTGTCGTCACGGCAAGCCTTTTAGTATTTACATACACACACAAAAGTATATCGTAAATATCTTTTCCAGTTTCCCTGTTGGGAATTATTTATCTTAATGATGAGGAAGTGTAAAGTTTGTCCAAAGTGGTTATTAGTGTCCTTCTCTTTTTTTTCTTAGCGCTTTATAAGTACTCATGAAACAACCCACTTTTTCGATGCTAAGGTTGATATTTCTAAGAATTTGTCTCTATTTATCTATCTATTGATTGGTCGCTCTATTCTTGTCGGTACTGTATCCTAGAAATCAATTTCACTGACTATTACCAAACGCTGTTGAAAACAGAATCTTTAAAGAAAAAAAGGAACAGAAAGGACATTCTGGAAAGAAGATCCGAGGTTTGTTATATGATCTTATGGTGTGCAACAAGGGACAATGAAACAATATATTATTAAGACAGTCCTTTTTTCATTGTTTGTTACACTTCTTGTATGTTCCTTTTTTTTCTAAAATAGAAAATACTGTTTAGTTAGAAATAGCCGTAAAATAAAAATAAAACAAACTACGTTCAAAAGAAATGCGTCTGACATTAAATGGTTCGCCAGGTATTTTATTTACATTTTTCGATGATGAATTTTCGTTCCTCCAGTGATGTTTATTTGTTTACTAGCAGAAAACATTTGCGGTCAAATTAGTATATTCATTAAATACAAGATTTCTAGAACAATACAAAATAAACATATTTCTAATCGCAGACACCGAAATCTATAAGCCCACTTATCTTAAGCCTAACATTAATTAAGCCTTTATAAAGTACGACCTATATTCATTAGAAAAATAAATTAACACTGTAACTTGTGTATGTGTTTTGCTTTAGTTTAGTTAGGAATAAACTTTACCGTACTTAATACTATCAATAAATAAACTTATAATATTATCCTACGACCTAACGTTAAACCTTTTAAAAAAAAATCTAAACTTTTAATATGTTGTTTTACAAAATGTCTACTAAAGTATATTTACATCCGTTGAAATGAAGTGTGCATTACTATGATAATTGTCGAATTTCGCGCAAAGCTACCCAAGGGCTATTTCAACTAGGCGTCCCTAATATTGAAGTGATAGATTGAAGCTAGCACCACCTACCGGCAACTTTTGGGCTATTCTTTAGAAATGTATAGTGGAATTGACCGTAACATTATAATGCCCCCAATGCTGAAAGGGCGAGCATGTTTAATGATGGGATTCGATCCCGTGATCCGCAGATTGTGAATCGGGCGTCCTAACCATCAGACCATGCTATGTCTCTTCCAATATATAGGCCGGTGTAAAGATATTATATCTATTTATGTATTCAAAAAACAAATACCCCTCACACTATGTTTATGTTGGTTATTCGTGAAAGTTTCTCAACAGGATTTGATATATTAAAAGGCAGCTTTTGAATCTCGCTTTCTTCGAGATTTTATAAAAACGAGCTCGATGATTCATGAAGAATCAGAAGCGTGGAACAACTAACTGATGTAATAAAAATGTCTAGAGAAGCGTGTACATCGTCTCCACACATCACTATTTGATTTTTTATCCAGATGCTGAATTTTATGAAAGTGCAACGTTACGTTTAGAATACACTGTAAGCTACAATGTAATATATATTTATATTTTTTTGGCCTGGGGGGGGGGGGGAACCAAATTTGTTCCGTTATAAAACTTTGAAAATAGTTTTGTTTTTGTAAATAGAGATTAGAATCATCTTTCTAGTCGAAAAAAAGATCATTATGGCTGCATGCGTACATGCCTGTCACTGTAAAACAATCTTTAGTTTCGATAAGCTCAGAATAGAAGCCGAAACGTTGTAACACTTTACAAACGGGCCAAAACTCTACTATATTTATATATGAAAGGTTTTAGATACTAAAAATATTACAAACATTAATTAAATTTCACAAAAATCAAAATACGTTAAGTATCTTGAAATAATGATAGATTATAAATTTCACTGAAAAGAACAACTTAAAGTAATGGAAAAATAAACAACATTGTTGAAGATTTTATTATTAAAACCTTTGTATCTTTTAATGAAATGAAAAGTATCTATCATGTCTGATTTCATTCTGTTCTACAATATGATATAACTTTCAAAGAGATACACATTTAACAAATTTAAGAGTTATAATAATGGAATAACTTGTTCTATTGTTGGGCGAGTTTTTTGAATTATTTGGTAAAAATAAAAGGAATTCCAGTCTACGTAGCACAACAAATTAATTGATTAATTTAATAACTTTTTTTTTGTTACAGTTTGTTTGTTTGTTTGTAATTAAGCACAAAGCTACTCAATGGGCTATCTGTGCTCTGCCCACCACGGTATCGAAACCCGGATTCTAGGGTTGTAAGTCCGCAGACATACCGCTGTGCCACTGGGGGGCTTTTGCTACAGGCTACGTTCACTGGTAGACTTAACTTCATAAACAACTTTTTAACAGAATGTACATCTAACTCACAAACAAACTTACTTGCAGAATTTCCTCGCTAATCGATCGATAACAAGTAAGCTAGTTAACTAACTTACTAACTTGGTCACTAAGGAATATATGATTAACTCTTACGGTCTAACTCACTAACTGATACTGAACTGAATAACTCAAACAGTTTAGTTTTCATATAAAATCTAGTATTCTCTATACTTCAGGAAGTTTCCAGATCCTATAGAGGCCTGAATTTTCAAGAAATTTCTAAATGTCGCATTATCACTACGTAGTGACAAGCTCCCTCTAGCAAACAAACATCTAAATTAAAATATTGAAAATATAGCTTACAACAATAATGCCATAAGGTGTATGGGATTATTATCACAGAATAATAATAATACAAAATTGTATTTCAAAATTTTTTACATGTGACAAATATGTAAATTATATGTTTATGAAACATAGAATAGATTTAGGAACAACATATGGAATAGACAAAAAATAAAATCAATATATATGAAACAATAATTGGAACTATTTATAAAATGTTATTTGTATCAAGCACCAAAACTTTATATTAATACTCCAAATAAAAAAAAATATCATTATTGAATGGTAAAAGGTATATACATTGAGTTGGTATTGAAGAAATGGACAACTAATACTGATTAACCTGGAAATCTATTCTATATAGTGTATACAATAGTTTAAAATAAAACATTATAAACATTTAAAATTTAAAATAAAATATTATGTTGCACGAAATTTCTCGTCATTATAATTTGGGTTTCCAAAATAAACTTACTGATGACCCCGAAACAGCAATATTTAGTTTATATAGAAAAGCACTGTTTCTATTTTCTTATTTTCTGGTACCAGACAACATCTGCTTCCCATTCCCTCATGATATCCTGAAAAAAAATCGCTGCTACACCAATCATGTGTTGGTGATACTTAGAAATTGCATGCGATCGAAATTCGCCAAGAGCATTTTTCCATTTAATTAGAGGTTCTTTTACATGCTTTTTTTGCTTTCCATGTCCTACTTCAGTATTTGCAATCATAACACAAGTCTTACGATGAGCACCCTTAAGTTCTGAGAGCTGTAAACTAACTAAGTGTATCTTTTGAGCTAGCTAAACTGAAATTGAGTTGCTTTTACTTGTGTACAGGAGGAAAATCATAGGATTCTGTTTTCACCTAACAAGAATAAATATGCTTGTAGCGAGTGTCACCAGGGGTACTTTATTAGCCATTGGTGGGTGAGATTACAAAATCTGACAATATCGTATTGGTTAGAATTTTGCATCTCTGATTGAGTCTGGGCTGATGTAGTCTCATTCTTACACTCAAAACTTTGAAGCTAGTTCTGAAATTCGGTCATCACGACTGAAGATGATACTTCCTACCTGGTATAGGTATGGAGTGAGTTCTAACACTTGAAAGTAGTTAGTTATTCAACGTATTCTCCGCCCAGAGTAGCCGCCTCAGTAGGGGGTCTCGTCAGTGGGTGAAGATCAAAGAGTATTATATATGAATGTTTAATTATTCTAAGGTTATTACAGATGTTACATGCGTCCATTGACTTCTGTCTTCCACGGTCCGAAAATGAGTTTAGACATAGTTTAGGAACAGAACTTCTTTCAAGGTTAGTATAGATATATTCCAGAGGCAGGTGAACACCTCGTTCACCACAGATCTAAATGTAGTTAGTTTGTGATTATGACGTGTTACAGTGTACAGGTCGTCCTGAATTTTTATACTTAACTTTTAAAACGGTGTTTATATATCCTCTGAAAAGTTTAGAAGGTTACAGTATAATGATACTCTTCGTAAGTATCAATTATTTGGTATCAACACTCATGATCTTCACGATCGAGTTTCATAACTAGTGAGTAAAAACAGCGGCCGGAATATAGGTTATATAATTACTCTTGGACACCGCAACTGAAGATGAACCTCTAACAGTTACAGAGGACAACTGCGAAAGGCTAGTACAGGCTAATAAAGCAGAGGTCAAGGTTGTCTTGATTTGTCTGAAAAGTCCGACAACTTTCGTTGCTTTAGTTTACTTTTGCCATTATCGTCTTTTTCACCCATCTATATTATTGTAATTGTCAGAGTTAATTGTTTAATAACAGCTCAATATTGTGTATAATAGTTTAATTTATTAACAAAACGTCTCAACACAGGAGCATAGGCACTTTGAACTTCCTACTCCATTCTTTGTTTATCACCTTCTCTTCTTCTTTATTTATTAACTATTATTATTATCAAATAAGACATTTTGGTAGACTCATTTGGTAGACTACATTGCTTTCCTCTCGCCGTTATGGTAATGGTACAGTATGACATAAATAGCAAGAATTTTGTAAATTACGAACTGTTAGCCCCCCAGTAGTACAGTGGTATGTCTGCGGACTTACAACGCTAGAATCCGGGTTTCGATACCCGTGGTGGGCAGAGCACAGATAGTTCATTGTGTATATTTGTGCAC
>NW_013668133.1:12518-26108 GCF_000517525.1 Limulus polyphemus
CCCACTGTGTAGCTTTGTGCTTAACTTAAAACAAACAAAAATACAATCTGTTACCCCATTGTTTCGTTTTCTATTATTTTAGCAGAAGTTAAAAAAATACAGAATCAAATTTCTGTTTGTGAGAAAGAGACAGACAGACAGAAAACGAAACCGATAGTATGGTTATATTCACCAAAATTTTAATTTTTCAATTTTCAAATTGAAAACGAAAAAAATAGACCACATTTCAGTGTTTTCAGTTTCGTGAATCGTTTTAAAAATCGAACTGACAAACATTCCACAGACCACGGTTCCCCACCCCCCATCTCTGACTAATGGGTAGCATGAAAATCTTGCGCAACTTAAAAGGAATGTTAATCCTAGTATTAAGCCCTAGTTGTTGTTTTAAACCAAGTTTACATGCATGTATGTAGCTAAAGAAACACCAAGTTCTTTAAGTGCTTGTAGTTCTACCATCGCTCCTTCTGTGCGATCCTGCACGTGTGTGTGTGGGGGGGTAACAAAATTGGAATCCTTAATAATGAAAATTAAGCATGTAGGCGTTGTCTTGCTACAACCTCATTTAAATACCAGAGACACACGGGAGTATATGATTCTGGTTTATTTTGATACAAGACTAATCACATTAGTAAGACATTAAATTACACTGCTTCGTAGTCATGGAAGTTATCAGAGATAAATCACTGGCCTTAGTCGCTCAAAATATGCTTTTATAGACTTATACATGACAGTTTAATAGATTATAAAGTACCATACAGAACGGTTGATGTATCATAACTAATTCGTAGCCATTGCTTTCTCATTTTACATTTTGCAGTGTTTTCATACGACAGTGAACTGTATGAAGTATAATTATATTGTTATCTTCCTGTAGTTTTATAATTACAGTAATTATAATACTCACTCAGAGAGAAAGATTGCATTAATTATTAGGACAAGCAGATTCCTATTAACAAAACTGAAGAGGACCCTCGCACGAGAGCAGACTCCTTGTTATCATGGAAACAACGACTGTCTTGTGTGAACCAAATATGTATTTCTAGCCTCTCATTCAAGATATGGGAACAGTTTGATCTTGCTTTTCATTTTGCAGGCGTATAGTCCATTCTAACAAACATCAAGTTATATCACCAGATCAGATGGCACTACATTTAGTTGTGACGTCAATAATTCATTTATTTCGACAAGTTTGTTTCTTTGTTTTAGAGCCACATTGAGCTATCTGCTCTGTCCACAGCGGGGAACCGAACCCCAGATTTTAGCGTTGTAACTTCTTAGACTTACGACTGTCTCATCGGAGGACATTTCGACAAAGAATCTCAAATAAGAGAATCTAGATGAAAAGTTACTACTTCTTGTTGCTGATAGGAAATCATTTAATAAACCCACAAGAGGTAGACTTCAAGTCGAAATAGACGAGGGAAGGAACATGTGTTTTCCATCTAAAACCAATAAAAGGAATCTTTCACGCTTTTTAATAAAACGTCTCTTGTACAGGATAATTATTATATAGAGGTTTATCAAATGATGCTACAAACTCGCAACATTATCTAGTTTAGGTGGACTCCTAGTTTAACGATTATAATACTTTCTTAGGTAAAAAGTCTGGTAGGTTACCCAATCTATTATTTCTATAAATTTCACGGTTATTGTGTAACATTCTGCACATTAGTGTATACGTTTCCAGTTGTTTCTACAGGGTTATTGTTCTCTTTGTATTAGGTGAATTGGAACAATAATATAAACAATAGTGTTCTATGTACACGTATTTCATTAATATAACTTCTTCACATTTTCCCTTAGACAATAATTCAGTGTTTAGTGATATAGCTTAATGTTTTAACAGTTCAAAACGTTGCGTATATGGATATTTTATTACTTCGTATATCATCTAAGAGTTTAAAACCGTGTATCACAATGGTTATAATCCTATTCTCTAAAAGTTACAGAAAATGTCAGAGGCGACATCTCATACCTTTTCTGCTTTTTTTTTATTCATTAGTCTTGAGTAACCAAATCAAACTAATATAAAGAGATCCCACTGTTAAATACTATAACACATTTTATAGTGAAAAACGCCTTATTTCTTCCTGTAAAATTGAGCTTTTGAGCTCATACGGTTTTGACATGACATTCTGCCCTTTTTAAATGCCCGTGAGAAGTTCCTTGTATGATGAAAGATAAAAGACGCAAGAAAAATTTAAATTTAAATTACTTTCGGTTACCCCTGTGAGTCAGGGGATTTACGGATTCACGGATTTACAACGCTAAAATTTAGGGTTCGATTCTCTGCGGTGGGGAGAGTGCAGTGTGTAATTTTATGCTAAAAACAAACAAACTCATGGTTTGAGTTAAGTTTGAATGTGCAGCTCGTCGGTCTACGAACTTTCAAACACTATATTGCTAAGATGGCCCAGCCAACCTGTAAAGTGTAATCAGGCTAATCACAGCGCTCCTAGCGGCAGGTTTGATTGAGATCTAGCTATTTATTTGAATTAAAGCTTAAAAAAGAGTGACAACTATGGCTTATGTGTTTAATAAACATTCTAATTATTAACTGCTATTATGATCTTGGTTTTATTCCTTCCCAAAACTTGTTACATCTTTCGAGTTTCCCCACGAGTCATAAAGTGTGAGGTTAAATTTGATAAGTTTACCAAATCCAAGTGTGAGGTTAAATAGGCAGTTCGATAAGTTTACCAACTCAGCCTTCAGATGGCACAGTTCATGTTTCATTACGCTCGTACAGTTTGTTTGTGATTAACCACAAAGTTAACAATGGGCTATCTGTCACGGGATCGAAACCTAGTTTTTAGCGTTAAAAGCCCGAAGACGTACCGTTGTTCCACTGGGGAGCGCCGCTCGTACAGATAAGGAGTAGGTCTGTTTTAGCGATAAAGGGTCTTTTGGGTAAAGTGACCAGACTTTCAAACCGAAAAAACCGGGACAACCCAACTCCTTAGCCCCTAATTTGAAAATGGTTGTTACAAAGTTGTAATAATTTAATTTTTTTATGTAATTTAGTTTAAATTTATTGAACTGTTCCACACTATTTCCAAATATATTAACATCGGTATTGTTTTTGAACTCTTTTTTTCTTTGTGGTGATAGACACACATTCACCAACTGCTATAGGTCTACTAAAGTACTTCTAACTAAAATAAAAACAAAAAAAAACGGCATGGAGCAGTGTAAGACTAGAGGGAAGGCAGCTAGTCATCACCACCCACTGCCAACTCTTGGGCTACTCTTTTAATAACGAACAGTGGGACTGACCGTCACATTATAACGCCTCCACGGCTGACAGGGCGAGCATGTTTGGTAGGACGGGTATTCGAACCCGCGACCCTCATATTGAGGGTCGAGCACCCTAACCCTCTAGTCTTACACTGCTAAATTAGGGACGGCTAGCGCAGATAGTCCTCGTGTAGCTTTGCGCGAAATTAAAACAAACAAACACAAAGTGAGTAATAATATTTTACTCCAATCACTTGTTTTCTAATAAATGTAACCATAAATTTCACCACCAGAAGCTAGGACTTCACAAGATCTCATCCTCCGCAAAAGCAAACAGAGGCTACGAGTGAATGTATATGTCATAATTTTGAGGTTAATAATGCCATGCGTAAATTAATTACCACAAAGATAGCTAGACAGTTAATAAACAGTTAACATCGAACAACGGGAAGAGCAAGAAGTTATTATATGATGCTCAAATCAATTTCTTAATAGTTACAGAGCGAATCTTCACATTGATAACATGTGGTTTTGTTCTCAGATTCGTGTCATATCACTGAAATCATTCCATCTCCAAAGCGACGTATTTCTTGCCCCGAATATAGTAGATATTGAAATTACTAGAGAAGTATGGTGGGGCTGAAGTGGGGGTATTCACGGAAGAAATCATAGGACATTTGTTTTGTTTAAAATTGAATGATTAATTCTGTGAACAGTCGTTTGTTGTAATTTAATTAATCATTGTTTTTTTAAAAATAAAACCTACTTCATTACGGTTTTACATAACACACTTACACACATACACACACACATATATACCACAATTGATGCAGTTGGCTTTTATTTACTGTCGGTAACCAACTTAAAAGACAAAGAAAAAAAACTTTTTTGGTGTGTGTGAGTGTCTTCAATCAATACAAGAATGACAATCAAGATTGTAAACTAAAACACTTACCCTGTCTCTGATTTATTTGTGATAATGTAACAAACTGGTGCAAGAACAATCAGGATTCCAAATAAAACACTTACCCTGTCTCTGATTTCTTTGTGACAATGTAACAAACTGGTGCAATGACAATCAGGATTACGCATTAAAACACTTACCCTGTCTCTGATTTCTTTGTGACAATGTAACAAACTGGTGTAATGACAATCAGGATTACGCATTAAAACACTTACCCTGTCTCTGATTTCTTTGTGACAATGTAACAAACTGGTGCAAGGACAATCAGGATTACAAACTAAAACACTTACCCTGTCTCTGATTTCTTTGTGACAATGTAACAAACTGGTG
Source organism: Limulus polyphemus (assembly GCF_000517525.1). NCBI lineage: Eukaryota > Metazoa > Arthropoda > Merostomata > Xiphosura > Limulidae > Limulus > Limulus polyphemus. The sequence continues at coordinate 17,050 of NW_013668133.1, forward strand.
CAAGGCTACAGTTTTCATTTAGGGAGAGCCGCTCAAAATTTACAATTCGCACGCTATTGGAAAATGTCTGTCATGAAGAGCCAGGCTGAAAAGTAATGATGATTATTACAATAATTACGTAAGGTATCATCGCCTCGGGTAGGTTTCTAAGTGGTTGCCATAGTTACTAACTTGCAGTGGTTGTTGAACCCGAGTCTTTCATTTCTCTTCAGTTGTCATTGATTTTGTTTTTTCAAACCTGAAGTGACAAAAGTTACCTATAACCCGCGCTTTGAAAGCACGACTGAGATTTATATGTAATATTCAGTCTGTACATCTATCTATCTATGGATACACTGCAGGTATTGTTGGTGTGGCAAATGAGTAAAGCTCTCACTAATTTTAATTGAACTTGAAACCTAAAACTACAAGCTGAAACATGGAAAATCTAGTCGTGAAACGTATCTATAATATAAATAACATAAAACAAACATATAGAATCTCTTTGTTATAACAATGCCGGAAGTCAATGAAAACCTAAAGCAATGTGTTAAAAAAACAGAAGTTTTGTTTAAGTTCGTGTTTGTTTCAGAGCGCGAGTTGGCCTTGTGTTAGAGCACTGGACTTCGGAGCTGGGTTCGCATCTGAGCAATAACATAAAATATTCCATGTACTATGGGATGTGGGTGCGTTATAAAAGTGACAGCCAACCCCTTAGCTTGGATAGTGGGTAGTAAGGATTTAATAGCTTTGTCATAAATATAAGAACAAATGGTGGTTGTTTCGGATATTTTCATATTAACAGATTGAAGAACGTGCCGAAATTTTTAGGAGTAACACTATAAATAAATTATTAAAAACTGACCAGCGTTTTTACAAATTTATGTTTCACTCTACATCTTCAACTACTGAATATTTCCTGGTTGACTCATTTTTAAAATTAACTTTTCGCGAGAAGCTCAAAGTTTGGCTCACTTTCAAATATCACCACGAAAGTTATTACACAGGTAGTGGAAAATTCGTATAAAAATACTCTCACTCGAGTGGAGATATGAAACTAAATATCTGTTCTTTGGTAGATGTGACCATTACAATATCTGTTGGTCAATACTAAAACCAACACATGAAAATAAGGAACAAACGAATACTAATGACGTTTCTTACAGATTAACATGACTTAAGACAGTGTTTTTCAACCGGGTGAATAGTTCACCCAGGGTTTAATGAGATCAGAATCAGGATGAATGAATACTATCATTTATACAACAAATTCAAGAACAAAAAAGTTATTAGTTATTAGAATTTATTTTAGTTGTAGTTTGATAAATACATTTATTTTATGTTGTATGTTTGTTTGTTTTGTCATTAAGCGCAGAGCTAAACAATGGGCTATCTGTGCTCTGGCCACCACAGGTATCGAAACCCGGATTCTAGCGTTGTAAGTCCTCAGACATGCCGCTGTGCGACTGGGGGGGCCTGGGTGAGAGAGCTGTTGGAAAAACGTATGGAGATCAATGATACTGGAAAAGGTTAAGAAGCACTGGTCTAATACATGAACATAAAGAGATGTGTTTGAGACGAAACAACGTGGAAAATTTATCATTTATAAACAACAAGTATTTCACTATTTGTTTATCGTGAAGGTTTCAGACTGTGAATTGCGTGATTTCTGATTCTATCACCGCTTATAGACTACAAAACCAAATGAATTATTTAAGTTATTATAAACACAAACATTTTAGTTTAAGAAAAAGCCAATCACAAAATAAACATGTTCTAACATCATGTATTTAGTTCTCTTTCGCTCACCGCAGTGAACCTATCTTTGTATGAGATTGGAGGAATATGCAGCATTGATTCTACTAATTTATTGTTCTGAATTATTCAGCAGACGAGCTGTTTAAAATGCTAAAAATAAATATGAAGCTCCCATCTATTACGTGATTCACCACTTGTCACCAAGTTATACCGATTTAAATCCCATCCAACACCCGTAATGGTAGATAGGGGCAAATCGAAAGAACACGAATACAAGACTTCTTGGAGTTGTGGAGTGTATATTTACTTTTAAACATATTTTACCTCGTTCCCATATGCAAACAGTTCTTGCGATATCCGCCTGATGTCGCTCATGTATGGCTGTAGGAGTTTGTTTAGATTACCTGTGTCAGGGAGAGATACGGTTCATTACTGCCCTTGGTGACTGCTAGAGTTAGCCGCTGACATTAGCTCCTGTCTCTTTATTCCCGTATAACCAAAAATATAAACTTCGTGTTTGCAGCAGTTTACACTGTGAGCCAGCCTAGCTAAAAACATTTGTGCAGTTTTTGTAATATGCTTGACTAGCTGCCAAGGTGGAGGATCCTCACAGTTCTGTTTCTGTGACTGATGATTCGACATCACGATCCAGAGATGATAGTCGAAAGAAAAACAAACATTTAAGAACTGTGTTCTTGATTCGCAACGGCGAAGTGTACAAGTTCTTTATCAGTAAGTCTGAAGCGGATTCGACGCTGAGTCCTGCACGCCCGACACTGGCGGTAACGGCGCCGCCCGACGAACCGACGACAGGAGCATCGGATGGCCGTCCTGATGTTATTGTTTGTGAGAAGTCCGAGCGCCGAGTACAGCTCCGGCCGCCATTGTCTTTCTGTTCCGGGTCAACATCTCTCTCCGGCTCCGAAGACGCCACATCTTTGCCCCTCGTGGCAAGCAGACCTTTCGCTGTGCTTCTTCGGCTGAGGGTAACTCAAATAGTAGCTGGCATTGTAACTGTCCTATTTGGTACTGTGGCCTGCTTAGATTCAACCACCAGGTCCACTCTAGGATTTGGCATTCCTGCCGGTGCCCTCACTGTACTCGCTGCTGCCCTTCACATGCAGGCATCCCGCCGTCAGTTCCATGCTGCTCTTGCTGGCAGTTCGACTCTGTTTTTCGGGTCTGGTGGATCTCGCCAGGCTCCTCTTCTACATGTCCTTCGTCCTTTATTGCCGACTCTAGCTTGCGTATTAGCATCACTTCTGTTACTAGCCCTGGCGTGCATGGCCCTTGGTGGACAAGACAGAAACCTTGTAGCATTAGGTATTTTCCAATCTATCACTGCTCTAGTAGTGTTATCAACAGAGGCTATAGTATGGGCTCTGCGATGGCACTGGACGATTAAGTCTCAATACTAGAAATACTTGATTGTGAGATAAAAACAGGGACATGCTTCTTTTTATGACTTTTAACGTTAAAGTGAATGCAGAAGTTATAGAAGCATATCTCAACATTAAACTGATACCAAAAAACCCACTCAACTTTAACATGGATACTATAACGACACTGCACAAGTTTGGGTACTGAAAGTAACGTAAGAATACTGAAGTTAATGTGTGTGCATTAGGGATATAAGACTTGCTCGATTGGACGGTTTAAGTTCTCCAGAAGAGAGGCAGACTGGTAATGTCAATTGATTACAAATAAAGAGAGAGAGAGTGAAATTACTTCAAGATAAGAATGTGTTCAGCAAAGACAGCCATTGAAATTGAACGTCTAAAATCTTTCTCAGAACACCTACAAGAACGCTAAATGACACTTTTACTTTAGAGCGTATAAGTGTTTTTACTTTAGAACATATTAAGGTAAGTCATTTTGTAACAGAGTGATAAAGACATGAAACGGATTTGCTGAGATAAGATAATAGTTTTATGTAAGAAACAACAGTCGAAATGGAAAAATTCCAAACTATCATTTTAATACTTACTTTAAGAATGATCAGTTAAGATCAGTACAGAGAGTGGTGATATATATATGCATCATAGTCGTGTAAGATGTTTTCTTAGGTCATCTCGCAGAAGCTGTGATTAATGTAATTGTTAGGACTCCAATAATTCCTGAAGAGTGCATAATGAAATGATGAACACGAGCAAACGAACACATAAAGAAGAGTGGTCAACTAACAAACCATAATATAGAACAGTTCATAATAGTTTGCCAGGAGAAACTGAGAAAAAAACTATACACCCAAACATATGATTATTTAAGATGAAATTCAGGATTGGTCAGTCGAGACTGGTGTTTAACACGAAACAGAAGTGATCAACTTATAACATTGAACATTAGTAGTTGGTTAAATGTTTTACTTGGAATAGAACAGTAGAAGTGACATCCTATGTATTAAAAGTGCTGTACTTGGAATAAACACGAAGACGTTTTCTTCTAAGAAACATTGGAATATGTTCTACGGCTGGTCAGTTGAGATTTATGTTTAACATGAAACAGAAGTGACCAACTTATAATTATAACAATGAACATTAATGTTTGGTTAAATACTCTACTCGAAATACTCCAGTAAAAATGATATTCTAAAAATCAGTAAAATATTTTCCAGGATTGATAATTATCTTATAAGTCTAGTTTTATTCATAACACGATATAGAAGTTATAACACTGATTACTAATGGTTGATGAAAATTCTTTACTTGAAATATTCCTACAGAAATCTTCTATAAGTACAGTTTGATATCTTCCCGATTTACCAAACAAGAATTGTGTTTCAGATGGAATAGAAGAGATCAACTTCTAACATTGAACATTAGTGATTGATTAAATGATCAGCTTGGAATAGATCAGTAGAAGTGATATTCTATATATTAGAGTACCTTCTAAGATTATTAAGTCAAGGCCTTTACTTAACATGAAACAGAAGAAATCAACTTAGAACACTGATATCATTGTTTGGTTAAATGCTGTTCTTGGAATAGGCCAGTAGAAGTGACATTGTAAGTATTATTAGAATACAGTCTAAGGGTAGTGAGTCAAGGCCTGTGTTTAACATAAAACAGAAGAGACCGACTTATAACATGAACATTAGTGGTTGGTTAAATGTTTTACTTGGAATGGTCCTGTTAAAGAATTATTATAATGTTTCAGGACTGGTGAAAAAAAGACTTGTGAAAACGAAGAGATAAACCTAGAACTTTTAACAGCCAGTGATGGTCGTTAAAGGCTGTACTTGATCTAATCTCCTAAAAAAAGGTTAGATTACTTTCCACTACTGATGAGTTGAGACTTGTGCTTAACATGAAACTGGAGTGAAAAACTTAGAATACTTAACGATAGGTGGTAGTTGATTTTTTATTTGAAATAATCCCTTAGTCTGACCTTCTAAGAATTATTATACTATGTTATAGAACTGGTGTGTCCTTAACATGGAACAGAAGGGATTAACTTAAAATATTTAACAGCAGTGAGAAATAAATACTGAAATACTTGTAGAATTGATCGTGTAAGAATCATTAGAATATGTGTCAAAATGGACGTATACTTAATACGAAAAACAAGTGATCAAATACGAAAAATAAAGCATTCTGTCCTTGGAGTTCTTAAGATTACTTAAAATGTAATCATGGATTAAACTTGAAGTCCAGAACTAAATTTGAAAACAAAGAAAGGTGATTAACCGAACAGTCAAAACAATTAACATTAACGATTATAAAACGTTCCAAGCAGGTGTGATTAATCCCACAGAAGTAAGAAAATTGCTCTGTTATCTTTCGAGTATAATAGACGATAACGAGGAATACTTCTTGTGTAAAATATACAGATGAAGACGCACGTTCTCTCGAGACTAACATACGTATCAGTTCTGGTCATAGTGCTTACAGAAATATTTCTTATGGCCCTACACGAAAACTATTATTCAGTAAAACATTGCGTATTATTCAAAGTAACTTAGCAAGAAAGCATCGCGGCTTTCATGCTCCGTATTCTCGTTGTTCAGTATAATTGTCACATTACTATATGTTGTGAATATATAAACTGACTGTATGGATTATAATATTCCTATTACATACGTCTCAATATCACTTATTGGCTACTTTCCATTTTTCTCTTAGCTCTATTTTTGAATCATCTAAAACAATATCTGTAGTTTACGATCACAATTATGTTAAAATGGTTTAAAACTCAAACCGTCCTTATTTTGCAAAATACAAAATACAAAAAAAAATCAATTATTTTCTGATTTAAGTTTTAATTTTAGTTTATAGAATTAATTTTAATTCAAACCCAGACGAAGGTGTTATTTGCTTTGTAGGGCTAAGGCGGTAATAAAAGAACGTACACTAGCATAAGCAGAGAGTTTTAAGAATTAGAATAATCTGTATATACATATATATAATAATTCAGCTTTTTGATCTATTTTTTTATATACTTTGGTATTTTCAAATTGTGTTTAACCAAACATCTGCCCGTATTTCTAAATATAGTTTACTTCTTGAAGTTCTTACTTCTTTCAGCCAGTCATCTGCCTGCCTTTCTAAATATAGTTTACTTCTTGAAGTTCTTACTTCTTTAAACCAGTCATCTGCCTGTCTTTCTAAATATAGTTTACTTCTTGAAGTTCTTACTTCTTTCAGCCAGTCATCTGCCTGCCTTTCTAAATATAGTTTACTTCTTGAAGTTCTTATTTCTTTAAACCAGTCACCTGCCTGTCTTTCTAAATATAGTTTACTTCTTGAAGTTCTTACTTCTTTCAACCAACCATCTGCCAATCCTTCTAGATATAAATAATATCTTGAGGTTCTTACTTCTTTCAACCAGTCATCTGTCTGTCTTTATAGATATAGTTCACATTTTGAGGTTTTTTTTTTTCAACCAAGAGTTTCCGCATGTCTTTCTATACATAGCTTATCTTAGGATTCTTACTTATTTCAACCAATAATCTGTCTGTTTTTTTTTCTCAAAATGATCGTTTTTGGATCATCGTGAATGTTGCATTAGAACTCAATACTTCAAAACCTTAACAGATATTGATGAAATTTGATACGAACACCAAATTTTAAAGTAGAAAGTAGAAAGTAGAAAAACGACCGAGGTCAAAGAAAAGAACAATTATTATTGCAGATCATTTAATAAAGCATGAAACATGTTTAGATGATTACTGCAGATCATTAAATAAAGCATGAAACATGTTTGGATGATTATTGCAGATCATTTAATAAAGCATGAAACATGTTTAGATGATTATTACAGATCATTAAATAAAGCATAAAACATGTTTAGATGATTATTGCAGATCATTTAATAAAGCATGAAACATGTTTAGATGATTATTACAGATTATTTAATAAAGCATGAAACATGTTTAGAGTGATTTAATTTTATTCCAGTCGATGAGCAGCTGATCGAATTTTGAAAGCTACAAGATGATATAAAATCTGATAGTTGATATTCACATGTGCTCCTCTTTGTGTAAATTTAGTTGAAAATGGTTAACGCGTTTGCGCTACTATAAAGTATACCTTTTTTTACGTGTTATAATAATCTCAAAAAAACAACAAAATACCTTAAAACAGTAACAAGAGGTATTTAATGTTGTAAATATGGTGTTTTGTGGTTGGATCTAATCAAGATATATATTTTATGATGTCTCGTACTGGTGTTATATACGTTTAATTCGGAGAATTAAAGTGATTATTTTATGTTACTAGTAATGTATAATTTTTCTGTTTACATAAAAATCTATTGATGTTCGGTAACGTCTGTGATATTTTGTGGTTTTAAAGCAACTGTTAAATAAAACGTAGCCTGTCTTTCAGACTATTGATATTATATGTTATATATGTATATAAATATATATTTATAGTCCTGCTCAATGCTTTTATTTTCGTGTAAATCCGTGTTTCGTTTAACCCAAAAAACGTGAGAAAAAAAAAACACCTTGTAACAAAGGTATAGATAGTTATGATTATGAAGGAATAAAAAGTATTATAAAGACAACGACCAATCTTGTTTTAACCACACCACGAACAGAATAACAAATCAACACGAATTCCATTAAACTGAATTTAGTTATTACCTGTTATCCTTGAAAAAACAAAACCAAAGAAAAGCTGCTACAAAGTAGGAACCACTTCTATACATGAACATTGTACTAGTATCATGTATATCATTAAAGTAAAACTGTGAATTACATGAAATTTGATAGAAAATTTTACTTCCTTTATCATATGGAACATATAATTGATTGTACTTACGTGTTTTGTTACTATTCTGAGAAGCAATATAATCTATTGCATCAATTTTTAATTTGATTTTAAGCTTTGATCGTCAGCAACTATGTGTGACGTGTTAGTGGAGGTTAATTGGATGAAAGAAATTATATTTTTCTTGTAAACTATGAAAGCGACTAAAGATAAACCTTATGAGCCTATAAGCTCCCACCAATGCTCAGTGTTAAGTCTTCAAGCTTAAGACGGTAAAATTCGAGTTTCGATACTCGTGGTGGGCAGAGCACAGATAGCCCATTGTGTAGCTTTTACGATGAACAACAACCAAACCAGAACTATATAGTAGCGGATCAAAAGTTGATATTAGAGCCATGAACAATTAATAAAATATAATGAGATTTGATCAAAAATTTATAATAATCTGTACTATTAAGCGACTTGTTTGTGTATGTCTGTTGTACTTTATTTTCATGACGAAATTTTTCCAACTTCCCTATCTCTGAACACAATGACTATTTCAAGGATTCCTGTTTATGTATCGGAGGGATTCTAAAATGCGTATTTTCTTTATTTTCTCATTTTTTACGAGTGTGACAGACATTTCAATTTCCCCTCTTGCAATTGCCTTAGCGCAGTCGAATGACGCACGTCGTCCTGCCATCTACGTGAAGCCTACGAACTGAATTACCGTGCCTGGTGCAAGTACTGTTGATATTAAGACTAGCGTCTAAGGACCTTGACTTAACCTATCGTTCTGTCTACCGACATAATAGTGAATTTCAATCTCTATTTTGCGAATCAATAGGGTCCATGAAAACATGGGAACAAGAAATAAATCTATGGTAGATAAGACGGGTTAAAAAATAACACAAAACGACATGAAAACATGGGAACAAGAAATAAATCTATGGTAGATAAGACGGGTTAAAAAATAACACAAAACGACATGAAAACATGGGAACAAGAAATAAATCTATGGTAGATAAGACGGGTTAAAAAATAACACAAAACGACATGAAAACATGGGAACAAGAAATAAATCTATGGTAGATAAGACGGGTTAAAAAATAACACAAAACGACATGA
>NW_013668133.1:26744-29258 GCF_000517525.1 Limulus polyphemus
GTATCAATCTTGTTGGCAAATATCATAAACTGAATAATATATCGGCATATATTTAAATACTAAATCCAACGTACAATTTAACTACTAAATTTAAATTATCAGTTAACTCGGCTTCGGACCATTTGAAATTCTAATACGTAACATTAAGATTTTCAACTTGTTTCGGATTATGAATAGCTTACAACGCTACTAGTATCTACTACCTAGAGTTTCCAAGGCTTAAATATAGAAGCAGAGTTTTCGAAGTGCTCGCCCACCATAAAGCATGAGGGATAGAAAATATTTAGCATATGATCTATATTGCATAAAACCCACGCATATTTGAAAATTAAAATACAAACTGCTTGCAGTCCTTATATGGAGTACCTATTTTACGTGTTCAACATGAAACTGAACTAGATGTAGTTACATAAGTGTAAACTGCATGAATTTGTGCTTCTTCTCCCAATCATTTCATGTAGGTAGTAAATATAATATGAACATCATAAAAAAAATTGTTGTGCTTCTTCTCTCAATCATTTCATGTAGATAGTGAATATAACATGAACATCATAAAAAATGTGTTCGTGCTTCTTCTCTCAATCATTTCATGTAGGTAGTAAATATAACATGAACATCATAAAAAATTTGTTTGTGCTTCTTCTCCCAATCATTTCATGTAGGTAGTAAATATAACATGAACATCATAAAAAATGTGTTCGTGCTTCTTCTCTCAATAACTTCATGTAGGTAGTAAATATAACATGAACATCATAAAAAATGTGTTCGTGCTTCTTCTCTCAATCATTTCATGTAGGTAGTAAATATAACATGAACATCATAAAAAATGTGTTGTGCTTCTTCTCTCAATCATTTCATGTGGGTAGTAAATATAACATGAACATCATAAAAATATGTTTGTGCTTCTTCTCTCAATCATTTCATGTAGATAGTACATATAACATAAACATCATAAAAATATGTTTGTGCTTCTTCTCTCAATAATTTCATGTGGGTAGTAAATATAACATCAATGATTCGATCAGCGACATAATAAGCTATGTTTTATGACATAAGATGTGTAATGATTCGATCAGTGGCATATCAAGCTATGTTTTATGACATGAGATATGTAATAATTCGATCAATGACATATCAAGCTATGTTTTATGACATAAGATGTGTAATAATTCGATCAGTGACATATCAAGCTATGTTTTATCACATAAGATGTGTAATGATTCGATCAGCGACATAATAAGCTATGTTTTATGACATGAGATGTGTAATGATTCGATCAGTGACATGTCAAGCTATGTTTTATGACAAGAGATGTGTAGTGATTCGGTAAGTGACATATCAAGCTATGTTTTATGACATAAGATATGTAATGATTCGATCAGCGACATAATAAGCTATGTTTTATGACATGAGATGTGTAATGATTTGATCAGTGACATATCAAGCTATGTTTTATGACATGAGATGTGTAGTGATTCAGTAAGTGACATATCAAGCTATGTTTTATGACATGAGATGTGTAGTGATTCGGTAAGTGACATATCAAGCTATGTTTTATGATACGATATGTATAATGATTCGATCAATGACATATCAAGCTATATCTTATGACATAAGTTGTGTAATAATTCGATCAATGGCACATCAAACAATGTTTTACGACACAAGATGCGTCGTGACCCAATTTACGACATATCAAGCTATGTTTATGACACAAAATTGTCATGACGCAAGTTACGACATATCAAGCTATGTTTTACGACACAAGATACGTCGTGACACAATTTACGACATATCAAGCTATGTTTTATGACAATAATAAAGCTTAAAAGTGATGGTGTCATAAAATTTTAAAGTCAGTCACAGATTGAAAAGATTAATAAAATACATTTGTGACACATTTTAAACTTAATGCTACGTTTATTATCTACATGAAATGATTGAGAGAAGAAGCACAAACATATTTTTTATGATGTTCCACATCTTATGTGATAAAACATAGCTTGATGTGTCATTGGACACTTCTTGCGTCATGATAGACAGTTTGATATATCGTTCATCATACCATGACACTTCTCATGTCATAAAACATAGCTTGATATGTCATTGGACACTTCTTGCGTCATGATAGACAGTTTGATGTATCGTTGATCATACCATGACACTTCTCATGTCATAAAACATAGCTTGATATGTCGTATATTGATTCACAACACATCGTGCGCCTATTGTCAAATCTTGCATCATATCGTGATTTGATGTTCAACCAACATCTAATAATATCGTTTTGTGTTATTTTTTAACCCGTCTTATCTACCATAGATTTATTTCTTGTTCCCATGTTTTCATGTCGTTTTGTGTTATTTTTAACCCGTCTTATCTACCATAGATTTATTTCTTGTTCCCATGTTTTCATGTCGTTTTGTGTTATTTTTTAACCCGTCTTATCTACCATAGATTTATTTCTTGTTCCCATGTTTTCATGTCGTTTTGTGTTATTTTTTAACCCGTCTT
>NW_013668133.1:29997-41868 GCF_000517525.1 Limulus polyphemus
TATGTAACAATATTGGTTAAAACGTTTACGTATATAGATATATTGTTGATTCTTACTCTCGAGAATCTTCTACAACTTTAGAGAATAGGCGGGAGTTTCGCAATATCTATCTAACAGTATAAGCTACGCATGTTTTAAATATAAACTCAATCCAAACAAACGTTGACATTAAAATAAATATATAACACCAAACTCGTCACATTATATAGAGATGGTTTACTGCAGTGCATATCAAAATTATTGATGCTTATCTATATGCAACATTTAATTACGAAGATTATAACAACTTTATTTAAATATCCACATTTACTTTTGTGGCTATAAATTGGAATTTTCAACTTGAATAATACCTTATGTGCACATAAGTTAATCGGTCAGGCTGGAAACTTCTGGGGCTCAAGTGTGTACGTACTTAGTTCTGAATTACTGACCAGAAAAAGGCAGCCAATTAGCAGAAACGTCGCCACAACAACTTTGTGCTGCTTTTTGAACCAAATAACGGGATTAATTGTTATCTTATAACGTGTGCAGATGTGAAAGTGCGAAGTCTGTTTAGAAGTTTTGCGTATCGAACCCTGACCTCTAGAATTTGCTGCCCGATATCTCATTACTAGGACATGCCCAAACCGTTTCGTTTATAAAAAAAACGCTTCCTCCCCCTCCCACAGTGACTCAGCGGTAAGTCTGAAGGCTTATGACGCAAAAAAAAGGGTGTCGATACTCGTGGTGGACATAGTACAAATTGATTGTCTTTGTTTAGAGCAAAGCTACATTAAGTTATTTTCTGTGTTCACAACGAGGATCGAACCCCGCATTTTAGCGTTGTAAGTCTGCTGATTTACCGCTGTCCCACCAGGGGAGCACAGCACAGATAGCCCATTGTATAGCTCTGTGCTTAACTACAATAAACGGGAACACTGAAATAGATCTGTTAGAAAATATTAAACTTTTTTAACTGGTGAGTTTGCAAATTCAACTTTTTTTAACTGGTGAGTTTGCAATCTGTTTTTATAAGTAAATATTAGTCATGACTGAAAACATAATTGAAAATGATTCTCGCTGCCTACATAAACGAAATGTAAATGTCAAAATAATTGAAAATTATTTATTATATTGACAGTAACATTCCACTTATGATTTTGAATCCGAAATGGACAAATTAAGAAAAATGAAGAAAAAAAAAGCATTAGCAGTTGACTTGATTTTTATCACTAATTGTAGACCTATTCGTTTCAAATGTTTCACCAGCTTTTGATGCTTAAACAGTAACTTGTAAAATAGTCATAGAAAACATTATCAAACCACGTAATGCATATAGCTCGTATGGTGATGGATTGAGGTGTCTAAGTAAGGTTGTAATTTGTGTATCCATAAAGTTTCTTTCAATCTCTATGATATTTGATGTAATTCCTAAAATGTGAAAATCTTGATCAGTGGTGAAAAATCATCTTGCAAATCATATAGGAGGATAGCTGACTGATTATATGGATGTTCTGCGCATGCGTTCTTGAGCTAAAACAACCAATGGTTAATTTAATTGACATAATATCTTGGACAAGTAACTTTGGAGATGACATAAGACCAATGTGTTTTCGGAAAAAATGCCTAACTAAACCAATTACTCCAGCGAACCTTAGGCTTAACTAAACCAATTACTCCAGCGAACCTTAGGCTTCAACATGCCTAACTAAACCAATTACTCCAGCGAACCTTAGGCTTCAACATGCCTAACTAAACCAATTACTCCAGCGAACCTTAGGCTTCAACATGCCTAACTAAACCAATTACTCCAGCGAACCTTAGGCTTCAACATGCCTAACTAAACCAATTACTCCAGCGAACCTTAAGCTTCAACACAAATATAAGCAAAACACAGACCTTAAGTTAAAAATTAATTAAAAATTTTAGATTTCAAAATGAAAACAACAACAACTATGTTTAATATAACAAGCTTGTAAACGTATGTTTAAAATGTTGTTTTCCCTGCACTTACGATGTTAAAACCAAAACTTTGGAGCGTATTATCACCAACTTGCCATGTACAACATTATGTTTTTGTGTTTTGTTTATGACAATATAGACCACTTAGGCCCTGAATAACACACATCGTTTGTGTAGACGTGTGCTTACTATACATAACAGGCAAGTTTTTGTGCGCATGCACAAGACAGAATATTTACAGAAGTGCAACCTAAGCATAAAGTTATATTTTATTTTGATAATGGAAACAGGTTTTAGTGCGAATTTCATCTAGTCTAATGGATTTTGCGGCAAAATCTCGAGCCACTCGGAACTTTATTGGGTCACGTTGTTGTCGTGCCATTCTCCACATCTGACTGATAGTAAAATATTTTATCAATATATTCATCACGAAATGATAATTTCAGATAGCAGTTACTATGGTAGTATGTACGTAGTTAGAATAAAGCATGGTAGTATTTACGTACCTAAGAAAGATAGCGTGATAGTATGTACATAGTTAAGAAAGTTAACACTAACATCAACCGCACTTTGTTATAACGAAAAAAAAAACGTATTTTATAGCAAAATGTGCATGATTTGATTAAAACAAAAAAGACTCAACAGAGCTAGAAAACTGATAATTCGAAGCAGTCCATTTGCATAAATTCACTTAATGTATCATGATTTTGTTACTCACAATTTCTACACATTAGATACCTCAGTGTGTTGTCAGTACATATATATATACGTGTGTTATATAAGACTTATATTAACGGAAACAAATATTGCCTCTAATGTGACTAATCAACATGCATCACGATTAATTCCCGAATACAAACGAGCTTATTAGCAGTAGAACAGGTATACAGCAATGCGTATACATGTAGTACGAGTTATTTACTACAGCGACGTTTGAAAGGCTCATAATACGACCTGAAATTAAGATGGATTACAATCGTGCGATACAGGATAACCTTGGGATTAACAACATCAAACGATTAGATTTGCACTGAATCATCAGTTTGATAAACTCACTATTCCTGGGAGTTTCGGCTCGTAAAGGATATTTAATTCAAATCACATCTAAGCCATTATTACAAAGTAATTAAACTTGGTGTAGCCTATTGGTTGGTGTATCCGAACTGCGAATCCGAGGAATTATGGTTTACCTTCACAATATATGGCTGTGGGTGAGCCATAAAGATGATGGTGAAATATTGCTATTCGGTCGGATAAAAATAGTCCAGGAGTTGGCGGTTGGTGCTGTTGACTAGCTGACTTCCCTCTGGTTTATTAGTTCAAAATTAGAGATGGTTATGATCAGACAGCCATTTATTTAGCTCTGCACGAAACAAACAATTACATTCAAAATAATCATTATGATTCAAACAACATTAACTACTAGGAAAGACCCGCAAAACATTTGTGGTCAAATTAGTATCTTTATTACAACAGTACTTCTTTAAATACAGGATTTCTAGGATAATACAAAATAATTCTAAACGCAGACACCGAAATCTATATGTCCACTTGTCTTAGGCCTAATATTAATTAAGCTTGTATTTAGTACGGTGTATATTCGATAAAGTGATAAATTAACACTGTAACTTGTTTGATTTTTTTTTCTTATAATGTTTTCTACGACCTAACGTTAGACCCTTTTAAAACCTTTGATAACATTGTAACATGTTGTTGTGCAAAATGTTTACTAAAGTATATTTACATCTGCTTTTTGTTTTGATCCGTTGAAATCAAGTATATATGTGCATAAACATTTAGATAGTAAGGTGGGCGCGCATTTTATTGAACAGACAGAAACTGTGTATTATTATAATAGATTCTTGCTTGCTAATTTCTGTGGGACCACGCCCTTCCGCTAATATTAGATTATTCCCGAGGCAAGGAGAACTTTTTGTTAAATTATATCTAATCCTATTCTCAACATACCCTCATTTCAATTAAAGAAACTCCATCAAATACATAATGCTCGCCAAATTATATTTCAATCGTTCTTGCTTGCTTTAGGATAACTGGTTGTCAAATCTATCTTCTCTGTTATTGCGGGTCTGACATTCATGTTAGAACTCATGGAAACTAAGGCCAAACTGGAATCTGAATGAAGGTTACAACTCAAGTGTCTTATTCCAAAGTTAAGAACCAGCTGTTTTACAATGTAGAGGTCAAAACAATGCTGAATAACGTTAGGCCAGTAAACACTTGCCCAGCCAGGTATTCCAACATTACACTCTCTAGCACATTTATTGGGTATGAACATGATCAACTTGTTGGTCACCAAGACCAGACAATCTAGTCATAAGACAAACAGAGCCTGAATTTGAATCAGCTATAAAATAGACTCCAAGTCTAACACTTAATTAAGTCATCTATATTAAGAATGTTTATAAATTCAGAGAAAGGTGCTTAGAACAGTAAAGTTATGGCTCGAATTCCACGTGAAAAGATAACCCACACTATCACTTTCGCAGGGAATCGAACCATAGATGTTCAGCGTTGCAAGTTCGTAAACTTATCGCTGATCCACCAAGGAAGGGGGGGATTTGTTTTCTACATATGTGTATAAGATAAAACATAACATAAATAGATCCGTCACAAAACGTTATGTTTTTTTTTTTCCTCGCTCCCAATTCCTTTGGATAGAGGAAGTATATTTTAAGAAACATCCAGGGAAACTAGAAGGCGACAATCGTTAAATAGTTTCTAACTTCAATTTGTCGTTTATCACTAAAATCACGTTTTCTCAGTGTTTATAAAGCCTCGAGCTAGAAAGACGACGTTGAAGTTAGACGAAACAACGCAAGTTTTTTTATAGCTCTAAGCTGATTCCACTCTTCTGATTAAAGCATTCGGCTGTATGTGACATCAGGTGCCGAAAGGTAAGATCACCAAAGAGCATATAAGATAAAAAAAAACATTTAGCTCTGGTAATGACAAAACTAGAAAGGACTAAGGTCTGTACAGAGTTACATTATCATACCCACTATCTTAAGATAAACGTTTATGGGTTTGAGGGCTTTATAACGCTAAAATTCCGGCTTTCGATACCCGCGGTGGGCACAGCACATTGTGTAGCTATGCGCTTAACAACAAACAAATATATTCAGACGTAAATAAATAACTTTTGTTAAAGATTTAAGGCATAAGGAGTTTAGAAAAGCATTTTATAAAAGTATGCAAGGTTGTTAAAAATACAATTATTAGGAATTACATATAAGTTTGACATTGGATATGAAGTTAGGGGGTGGATAGAAAAATATCTGCTACAAAATCATGCAATCGTGAGATTAATATAGATTTATAAATTTTATCACATCAGTGCTAAATATTCGCCTAAAGAGGAGTTTTTATCAGTTTGTAGACAACCCTGAATCAACTTAGAAAACTACACTGTTCCTTTTGAAAGTATACCTCTAGGAACTAGCTTCACGAACTCGAACACACTATCGGTAAATCAGCAAGAATTAAAGGACACACGTTTTGTGAGTACAATGTTCATTGTTGTAAAACTTCACACACAGTAAAGCGTCGAAAAGAAACAAAACTAACCACAAGTTGAACTTTCACGTCTTCATTGTTGTAAAACTTCAAACACAGTAAAGCGTCGAAAAGAAACCAAAACTAACCACAAGCTGAACTTACACGTCTTCATTGTTGTAAAACTTCAAACACAGTAAAGCGCCGAAAAGAAACAAAACTAACCACAAACTCTGAACTTGCACGTCTATAATCCAACTTGTATGTTTGAAATTCTAGGAAAAAAAAAGAGATTTTTACCCAATCATTTTTTTTTTTTTTACTTTCATACGACCTTACATACTTTTTATTGATACTCTGAACTCGGGTAATGTCTGGGTGAACGGAACTTCCGTCACTACCTTATAACTTAGAAATGTTGAATCATTATTTTTCTTAGTGAAACCAAGTGTCACGGAACAATTTCACGCACATTACGCTTGTCGTCTGTTTTTGAAAACTATCTGAACCCAAGCAATAAAATATAATCTGTTATTTTACGTCAGAGTAGAAGTTCCTGGTTTTTCATTAGTTTTAAAATGTGTTTAACAGTATCGTATACAGTGTCTATCTATCTATCTTTATATATATAATATAAACACCTGATAATAAAAACACGTAGGATAAGAACGTTTGGAAAATGATACTAATAATAACTTTCAAAACCTTAGGGCTTTCAACAGGTGGTAAAATGGTGATGACAAATACGCCCTTCGACAGCGCTAGAATTATATATTTAAAAAAAATCTCATATGTACATAAAACATGAAAGTACACTTTCAAAGGTAATGATACAAGTAAACAAAGTCCTTAATGAAAATTTGAAACTAGTTTATACATGCACACACTTGGTTCGCGTGTTTGTTTATAGAGCAAAGTCGCAGATGAGTTATCTACTGTGTCCACTTCCGGGAATCGAACCCCAGATTTTAGCGTAAACTTATCGCTTTCCCAACCGGGTGACGTCTGTTTCGTGGCGTAATAGCGCTTCAGCTTAAAAACATAAAGTAAAGCTATGTCAAAAACTAAACGAAATCTAAAAACAAGTAAAGTGAAATATCTATTTTTAAGTTAGAAATTACATTAAAAATACTATTATTATTAAAATTAATCGAAAAATCTCAATTAACTCGTTTCTTAAACTTCTCATAGATATTAAATTTTTTTTTATATAACAATACGAGATTCCAAGCTCCAAAAAAAAACACATTTTAACGACAGATAACAGATATTTATGTAATAACTAAAATATATGAAATACTAATTGTGTTTTTCTTAGAACAAAGCCACATCGGGCTATCTGCTGTGTCCACCGAAGGGAATCGAACCCCTAATGTTAGCGTTGTAAATCCGTAGACTTACCGCTGTCCCAGAGGTGGATAATGTTGTTAATAGTACGAACCCGAAACTATCCTTTTATTCTCAGAAGTAGTTTCAGTATTTTTCTTCTTTATCCTTGAAGTAACGTCCTCCATAAAATTTAATAACTTAACTCTGCCTGTTAATTCAGCATTAAATCACAAAATAAGCAGTGATTCATATACTTTGCTTTGTTTATTTTTGCAGGTTCAAGATGAAAATGCTCAGATACTTTCACATAACACATAAGTTATAGAACTAAAACGTGAAACAAAAGCTGACCGGAATGAACTGTTTTACGAGAGTGTTAGTTCCACAGTGCAGTAACCATTAAATGTCAAATCTGCGTTCTCATTAGACTCTTAAATAGAACGCGTACATAACTCAATCTTCCTAAAATACGCAGAACAGTAAAACTACCAAAACACAACTACAGTAGATATACATTATACACTAATGACGGAACTCAACAACCGCCTTCCACGATTAACGCGATACATTAAAACCTACGAATCAAAAATTACTGATTAGAAAAACGTTAGTGAGTAAGCCAGAATTAATGCTAGTTTAAAGTTTTAATTTTAAATTATACTTTCCTTCATAGATGAATTCTTTTCTAGGAATATAATAATAAAACGTGATAAAAATCGCGGAACGTCCAACGTTGCTGCGCAGTTAGCTTTAATGTCTATGAAATGTATAAAGCTAAAACTATTCAATTAATGGTTGCCTGTTTCGGTCTACCGTTCATCCATAAACCCTAATACTGAAGCATAAGGAAATTAATAAATTTATAAAATGTGCGGGACATGAAGGTAGGTCAAATGAAATATGCGGCCTAGCTAACTAATGAATGAATATTTGTTGTAAAATTCTCATCGATGCTATAAGTGTAGCTACCAGTTTGGCCGCCAGTTGTGATGTCATTTCTTTAAGTCGAACACTCAACCCTTTTTTTTTTGGCCGCACCTTTTTTCACACCTAAGGTGTTTTTGATTAGATATAATGACTGTTTTTGTCAACACACACCAATAACCTACAGCAAGTAAGAAAATTACACTCGATAGTAATCCATATTAGCTTTAGGATCGCAATCCTATTATTCGAGACAGACCTTTACTTTACAGAACCAACTAGATTCTTTAAAATATATGGTGGTAGTTTTCCTCTATAAAACAGTGTTAATAGCTTCCTTTATAGTAACGCTTTGGAATTTAGATTAACAGTTTCTTGTCATCACCCTATACAATCGATACAGCCGTATCAAGCATAATTATTTATGCTAATTGCTTAAGCTAATATCACATGACGCTAAACACTCTTTAATTAGGATAATGTTATAAGATGTAGTACCTTTGTGCTGAAAAGGTGGCGATAAATAATCAATAATAACCGTCCACCCTTATGGATTCTTTTGAAAACTTGAGCTGGAAATTGCTAATCTAACCAATACTTGTGTATCTGCACCTCCTTTCACCTTACAGTTTTGCTGCTCTAAATCAACCATCTTTTATACGAATGGCAAAAAACTAAAAATGGTCCACTTTTACTTTCAGATGAAGCTGTAGTAAAAATGTTAGACAGATAGCTCACGTGATTTTTTTGCGTAGGTGTGCGCAAAAAGTTTGGTCAAATTTAGCGGTT
Organism: Limulus polyphemus; assembly: GCF_000517525.1. Classification (NCBI taxonomy): domain Eukaryota; kingdom Metazoa; phylum Arthropoda; class Merostomata; order Xiphosura; family Limulidae; genus Limulus; species Limulus polyphemus. The sequence goes on from NW_013668133.1 coordinate 38,494, forward strand.
TTTGTTGAATAACTTTGCAGATGTGGTTTATATTTACACCAAACGAGACTCCTAATTGTAGATTGAAAATATCTATCAGTGAAACAAATTTAAAAAAATCCTTAAACGTTAAGTATGTTTTTCTATCAAATAAAATTTCCTTACTTTTGGTGCGAAGAGGAAACTCAATCAAAAATTGGAGATGTTATATCTCAAGCATTTCTTAATGGATTGCCTTGAAATTTGGTACGTGAAGTAAATGTCCAGTAGAGCACATCCGCTGAAAATATGTGATAGTTTGAATCACCACAGTCCGAGATACAGTAAGTGGAAAATCACTATACTATCACTCCTGCTAATAACACACAGTGTATCCTCCAGCTGGTTGTTTTGGCCGCACGACACACTACGGCGGGTCTTGATCGAATTCATGGTGACAAACGTGTTTGTTTGAAGCGTATAGAACGCACGTTGACAACTTTTTTATTAAAACGTATCGATCGCATGGTTACAAACGTGCTTAAAGCGTATAGAATGCCTGGTGACAACAGTGTTGAATGTGCAATGACAGTATCGTTGCAAATGTATTTATAAGCGTGTCGTTCGCATTGTTACCAACAGGTTTAAAGCGTGTATAGAACACCTGGTTACAAACATTTTGTATATTCTAATTCACAATAACAAACACACGGGTTAAGATCGTGTATAAAAATATTTAAAATTCACACATTAAAAAAAAAAAGGCGTGATGATAAGTGTAAGTCCAGACTAACGTAAGATCGAATAGTTTGTCTCAGAATGTTTTCTATGGCTAATTTTACGTAAAACTACAGTGGAAGTACTTCTTACCAGCGACCCCTAGCGGGGTTGATAGAAGCCAACATGACTGCAAAGTGTAATTCTCCATCTTACAAAAATGCTCGCGTTATAACGTGACAGTCAATTCCGCTATTCGTTGGTAAAAGAGTAGCCCAAGAATTGGCGGTGGGTGGTGATGGCAAGCTGCCTTCCCTCTAGTTTTACACTACAAAATTAAGTACAGCTAGTACAGATAGCCCTCGTGTAGGTTTGCGCGAAAATCGAACTTTTTTCATCTTACCGTCGTCTACTTAATTAGATAATTAAGCATCATTTCGTAAGTTACACGTGCTTGACTTGTCGTCCGGAAGTTCATTTTATTTTTGAAACATGTACCGTTTGTCTTATTACTTTTGTCTATTTCATATAATCTCCTTAAAATAATCGAACATTAATTTCACGTGTAGCGTAAAAAATTGTAGGCCACTTCAAACTGATCAAACAGAACTAATTTGAAAATCAGGAATGTGGTGGAAATACAGTTCATTAATTCTATAAGTGGGCTCTAAAGACAAAGGAAGCTTGTTGATTATTCTGGACAACATATTTCCAGTAGTTTGTTCAACTCTTTGCCTTGAAGCAACTTAACACTTATTATCACAAGAACGACAAATTCGGCTCGTCATTACGGCAGGGGGCGTTTGGAGATTACATGAGTTAACAAATCATTCTTTATCAGGATTGGTTTGTTATATACAAGTTTTCACACACGTAAGTTGTGGGATTTTTAAACTAGAGATGCTGGGAAGAATTGATTGTTTAATAACAGTGATTTTTTTTCTGAAGTTTTCTTATGTACTTGATACAGTCGATACAACATTCACACACGGACAATTGTTTTCTATTAATATTTCTATTTCTTTGTGTTTGTCTATGTACGTGTGTGCAGGCGATTGTGAATGCTATTAGATAACCATGTCGTCACATTTACAGGCTAACACGAGTTTCCTTATTTCAATATCATAAAAAGAATCACTATCAGAAATAATACAGTGTTTGAACTTGTTTCTTTTTAAGCTCAAAGCTTCACAAAGGGCCACTTGCGTTGTTCTCATTGCATGGATCAAACCCCGACATACAGCGTCACAAACCTATAAGCTTTGCGGGGGGCAATATTTAAATCTAGGTTTATTAATGTATAGGTTTTCACTTAAAATTATCTAGTAACGCGTAACCATACCTTCTTAAAATAAGGTTGGTTTATTAACTTACACAGTTTGTTTTATATTGATAAGTTTATACATGTAAGTGTCGTTGTCGTTCTTCACTCCTAATTATCCGTTTACGATAAAATAATGATGTAAAATGGCGACATTATAAACCGGTTTAGAATATTTAAAAAGCAATGAGTTGACTGTGTAATGTTGCCCAACACAGAGATGGAACAGCAGAAATACTGTTCAAGTTGAATAACAATGGTGTGTTTGATAGGAGTAAGAAAAATGGTATTTTCTCACAAATAGTGGGTGTATAGCATCATCCCACGTCTATTCTCAAATATAACGCTAATAATAGATAAAGATTAAGGAGCACAACTAGAAAATCTCATTTAACAACCCCCTCCCCAGTGGCTTAACTTCAAACAAACAAATAATTTAACAAAAATGTACTGAATTGGCAGTATATAAAACAGTTAAGTATAAGCCTCCAGAATAACTAATTTTTAAAATATTAATAATTTTCAGTTGCACTTAATAATTCCAGGTGGTATTTGGCAGAATCGGCTTGCCAAGTAGAAATATCACACACGTCTTAAAATGGAATAAGGCAATAGCATTGAATCCAATATATGAATCTGCTCTTTTTTCCCCGCCAAAGCAACGGAAAGCTAGACCAAACACATACAAAACATGTCATTAGTTTTCTGCTTTAAGTCCCTGAAGTGATTGGTTGCCATAGCAACTTTCCATTTACGATTAGCACACTGGAATCCTCTTTGATGGTTGGAACCACCAGCGACAGGTTGATATTTTAAGAAGACCCTGATCTCTAGCAAAAAAAATTACCCAAGAAAATTGTTTATCCTCGTGGAGAGAGGATTAAATTAGACTGGACACAACCAATGTGATGATGTCATACTCTCCTGTATAGAAGTTGTTAGTTGCGCTAATATAATTATTGTATTATCTAATTACATTTTCCGAGTAGAAACCAAAGAGTATTACGAATGAAATGTTTTTAATCCATCAGTGATTTTAACGTTATGCATGTTAAACCTTTATAAAGTTGCCAAACCAATGGAAACTCTTTGTTGATGGTATAATATTAAACCATCAAACATACATCTAAGTTGTTAAATATTAGATTAACAAATATCCATATCACATCCATGCCTGAGGTTCTCTAACAACCCCTCTCCGAGGTTGTTAAAAACCAAAATTCAATAACCTCCTTTTAGTTATATACGAAACGAATAAATCAAGGGTAAAGGTAGTTCAAGCAAGATTTATTAGCATAAACTCAAATTTCAATCTGAGCTAAACACCGATAATACTTGGTTTTAGTTATATATATATATATATATATATATACATATAT
>NW_013668133.1:42736-48498 GCF_000517525.1 Limulus polyphemus
CTTATATAAATAAAAATATTTTCTAAAGAAATGTAAAATATTTCCTTAAAGGGTCACAATATGTACCCAGCTTCTTAAAAACGAGGAAAAATCAAGATTTCAAGCGACATATGACGTGTGAACGTGTATTTAAAGACCTTTATCTTCAGTGAATACAAGTCCTCTATTTTTCAGTTGAGGGATTAATGAAATATTTATTTGTTTTATTAATATTTTCTTTGAAAACTAAATTTTTCAACTTATATTTTTACAGAACCAAAAAAGAAACCGGATTTAAAACAGGATTTTTGACATAATCTTTAGACAAGTTCGTTGTTAAGCGAAAATAATCTGTCTCTCCAGTATGAATTCCATTGCATTCAGTGCAGAATGAACAGTATATAAAATCTCTTGAGTTACGGGAACATTCAGAATTTACATTAAAACAAAGAAAGAAAATCACAACCACATCCTACAATTCGTTTGTCTAGTTAAATATAACTTTTTTTTGACAGAGTGAAAGCGCTATAATAAGGAAATATACATGTATGTTCTCTTTAGATATTGTAGTTAGAAAACAATCTAAATACGTTCTGTGATTGTCATTTCAATACTTTATCAGTAACCTGATCAGCTTTATTTTGAACATAATTTGTATCAACACATATTCTCGAACATTGAATAACTAAAATTAACAATCTAATTAACTTATAGAATTCAAAAGTTTACATTTGACAATCTCAGAACTTCTTTTTACAACCATAATAAGATAAACGACAATTAAAAACAAATATTTTAGATAAACATCCGAGAACAGGAAATATATCTTGAGAGCTAAAGTAACTGAAATGTATATTTTAATATATTTTGAGGGGCTATGGATAAAAGATGTAAGATAGAGATTGAATTATGTAGTTCTAAAACATGAAATAGAAATCATCAATCTAAACGGACCACGTGGGTTATATGGACAGGTCAGAAACCCTTAGAGTTAATGAATAGACACTCCTAATTTTGACCAGAGAGAGAGAGAGAGAGCAGCCAGCAGCAACCCCACCCTTGCCACAAGGACTTTTCCCGACTCTTTGAGGCAAATAACGTGATTGACTGCCACGTTTATAATGCGCCAACAGCTGAAAGTGCGAAGTATGTTCAGGATCATTACTTCTCAAACCTTGGACTGTACGATTCGCAGCCCGAAACGCTAACCACCAGATTACGCCCTAGATAGATTTTAACAGGTTTTGAGCTGATTCACTTTTTTAATCAAAGTTAAGAGAAAACTATCAACTGTAGTGAAATCTAATTGTTTTCATTCCGTTGTTTGAATATTTTTTGTTATTACTATTACTAAAACAAAATTCATATGTTAACAAGAAAATTGTGTCTGTTCTAATTAAACAAAGCTCTTCCTTTTTAAAACTTATTTTATTAATTGTACAGTTCAATACGAAACGTTGTGCTGTCAAAGATATTTCTAAGTTTAATTTTCTTGATTGCTTCCTCGATCTTTCACAAAAAAACATCACTTCTCCTCGTGTCTAAACTCACGCGGAGGAAAGGGTGAGTAAGTTAACTTGAATAGTGTGTGTACCAATGGAATACGCGACAGTAAGTAGTCCTACATTTGTTATAATTTTTCTACGGTTATTGTTATATAATTATGTTCCTTAACCAACAAATATAATTAAACAGACATGATACTTTCACTAACAGTAAAGACATATCAGAAGCGGAATTTCCTTTAAAGTAAAAGGTAACTGAATGCTGAAATGAAACTGAATTGAACTTAAAACGTTTGCACATCTCCGGATTTCGACAAGTATCACCAAGCTCGCCACCAAATTCTACAGGTATCCAAATTCGCCAGCAAAATTTCTACAAGTATTACCAAACTCGCCACCAAATTCTACAAGTATCAACAAATTCTATATGAAATCCCATAACAGAAACTCTCTCACATCCCAAATTTACCCTAACAGTCACACCTTTCACACATACATTTCTCCGTTTAATCTCATTAACAATAACCTTTACGCAAACAACCAATATTTCTTATGTGTTTCTAACCTTTAATTGTCAACTCTTTTTCAGATTTATCCACGCTAACACCTCTGGCGCTAGTCGGGAATTGAACTCGGACCCGACTAGTGAAAGTGAATTTTCTCGAGGCACTCTCGTTTTCCCCACATCAAAACTGTGATGCTTTGGATTTACTGATCCCCGCCAGCCCTGATCAGCTGCTGTTTATAAGTATGTTTGTCGAAACATACTCATGGCCGGCCTATACTTATTGCCTCTCTTTGCCTCTTCCTGCAATTGCATTTAAATTAAATTTATGTAGTTAGGACGAGACTAAATAGACTAATTGTTACAGGCTAATTCTAAGTTCAGTTCGCCGCATCAATTAACTGAACATTATAATCAATTAATACAAGTTAGGACCCCGCAAGGTAAACCTTGTGGTTACCATGATCTACAGACGAGAGAGAAGACAGAAACGTCTAGATGGGCAAAAACTATAAAGGTTACAAATCCCAGGATAATTTTTAGGGAAGAATAATGAGCCATACCAGTAAAGTATTAAATTTAGAAACAGCATCTAATCTAAACTATAGGAAGGTAGTTTTGATATCAACATACCATAAAACAAACAACACATAAACTATAGGAAGATAGTTTTGATATCAACATATAAAACAAACAAACAACATATAAACTATGGGAAGGTAGTTTTGATATCAACATACCATAAAACAAACAACATATAAACTACAGGATGGTAGTTTTGATATCAACATACCTTAAAACAAACAACATATAAACTATAGGAAGATAGTTTTGATATCAACATAAAACAAACAAACAACATATAAACTATAGGAAGGTAGTTTTGATATCAACATACCTTAAAACAAACAACATATAAACTATAGGAAGGTAGTTTTGATATCAACATATAAAACAAACAAACAACATATAAACTATAGGAAGGTAGTTTTGATATCGACATATAAACTATAGGAAGGTAGTTTTGATATCAACATACCTTAAAACAAACAACATATAAACTGTAGGAAGATAGTTTTGATATCAACATATAAAACAAACAGTTATAATAATTCCATAGACAAAATCTATCGATTTTGTTTTTACGAGAATCACAAAATCTTGTTTTTTTTAATAATAAAGTTTGTGAAATTAAAATACTAGAGTTACTATAGAAACTATAATAAAAACATAAATACAATGAACCGTTGTTATATGTATCTAACAAATAACAACTGACTTCTAATAAACTCATAAGAACGTTTTCTTTTACGAATAATTCATTTTAGGTTACAATAAACAAATAAACCAAAGGCTCCTAGAACTGAATACCAAAAAAAAGTTATGGCAATACAGGATAGAAATTTCTAGACTACAATGCCATTTATTCGGTCTTTTTATAATCAGCTTTACTATTTAGTGAATGGAATTAATTGTTGCTTTAAGTAATCTTATGAATTAATAAAAATTCAAATCAAAATTATGTCTGTAAAGGAAAAAATTCCAAACACAAAAATCAGGTTTACTATTTAGTGAATGGAATTAATTGTTGCTTTAAGTAATCTTATGAATTAATAAAAATTCAAATCAAAATTATGTCTGTAAAGGAAAAAATTCCGAACACAAAAATCAGGTTTACTTAATGAAATCAATTGTCACTTTCAGCTATTTTCTAGGCTTAGAACTAGGCTGCTTAAAAAGACTCACTGTAGTTATTATTGGCTTCAGGAAACTGTTTGTTTTGGAATTTTGCGCAAAGCTACACGAGGGCTATCCTAATTAGCCGTCCCTAATTTATCAGTGTAAGACTAGAGGGAAGGCAGTTACTCTTCACCACCCACGGCCACTCTTGGGCTACTCTTTTACCAACGAATAGTGAGATTGACGGTCACATTATAACGCCCCCACGGCTGAAAGGGCGAGCATATTTGGTGTGACAGGGATTCAAACCCGCGACCCGCAGCCTGCGAGTCGAGCGCCCTAACCACTTGGCCATGCCGGGCCACTTCAGGAAACTGCTTTCATCGTTATTATCAAACAGTGAAAAGAGAAACGACAAAAACTAATCGAAGTTTCTCATGATACTGAGCCACATATTTATCATAAAGTTCAACTGTTTGGTTTACTATCCATAAAAACTGTGGACACAAAAGAACGTGACAGACTGTTCTACTGCGTTGTGTTTTTGTTCTTTTAAACGTTACAAGAACAATCAATTATTTGCATACGAACAGCGCTTGAATTAATAACTAATATTCTGGGCTTGTTTTACATGTTGAATCGCTGTTAGTAGAGTTATCGTTAAAAACCAGATACGAGGCCTACTGTCATTTGTTTTAAACGTTGTTGTACGCCATTTACTTCTCGTATCTCCCCGTAACTGGCTCGTGCATGGCACACGTAATGAGACGTTGTTAAGTCTACAAACGGAACGCGTGTTTCGAAACGAAAGCAAAGCAGTCTCCAATATGACGGCAGTAAAAAGGTCAGAAAAACGTTAAAAAATCACAACGTAAAAACTGACTATTTATTTACTTATTTTAGTTGTTTGCTATGACTATAGAAGTATGAATACACGTGTGAGTGTGTATGTATGTACACATGTGTGTATGTGATTATATTAGTAGCTTTACAGTCCACATAACCCTAGGTATAAAGTTGTTTTAACCTGCATATGTAATCATAATTGTCAAACTGGTATTATATAAAGAGTAATATTGGTTAGTTATTAGAAAGGAGCTTTAGTACATGAAATATGTATAGTTGTAGAGTTAAAATCGTATAATATAATAATGTTAGTGATAATCAGTATCATATTTAAAGTAATTAATATAGTTTTATATTCCTTCGGGAGAGTGGTAAGTTTACGTACCTACTAAGCTAAAATCCGGGATTTGGTTCTCCGCGATGGACACAGCAGATAGCTTTGCTTTAAAACAAACAAGGAGGTGTGTGTAGTTTAGTTTTAAAGGGCATGGAAATTAAGTTTAACTTGAGGTCTACTTCTGCAAAGAGAGAGAGAGATGCGTTTCAGTAGTCAGAACTAACTGAATTTCTAAAAAATATATATATATATATATGAGTTTTCATATGAGATTATTTCTGTAGTCAAAAACACAAACTTTTAAGTTATCTTTAAAACTATAATGATTATGGTACGCGTAATCACCACGTGTTTTTGGTTTCATCCGTTGTTAGATAATTTTTTTTCAACATTGTTGTGTAGTTTGAGATGGTTTTAATATAGAACGTTGGTCAAAAGAGCCACTAGGTTTCCCTCGCTTTAGTAATTCACTGGACTAACTGAGTCGCCAAGGACGTCACGTCTGTTCCCCTTTAGGAAAGATTATTGTAATATGAAACATGCTAAAGATAGTGTCAGTGATAGTTTCTCATGTGATGTTTTAAGGGTTTGACACTATCCCCTTGTTGACTCTAAAGTGGCCCTCAATCACGTGCATCTGGAAAGCTCTTTGTTAGATTGATTTGGTGATTTTGTTTGAGATTCTTTGTTTTAGACAGGTTTACACTTTATTATCTAACATATATTTTAATTTCACACAATGTTCTCTTTCTTTTCGTACAGTCTTGCTGATTTTAAAGCTTAATTTTGAGACTTAATCGTTTATTTTTTGCTTTAACACTGAAATTTACCGAGAAAGTTTGTTTGTTTGTTTTTTAATTATGCACAAAGCTACACAAGGGCTATCTATGCTCTACCCACCACGGGTATC
>NW_013668133.1:48794-53461 GCF_000517525.1 Limulus polyphemus
CTACCGAGAAAGACCTAATAAAGATCTCTCTCTCTTTCTATCAACAATTTAATAAAGCACGTTCAACAGTTTTCGGTGTTTAATTGTTAATTTTGATTTGTATTTAAATGAAGATAATTGCTTTATATAATTTTGAGTTCAGCCGAAGTCAGGCCGTTACTCTGTGACGAACCTTTAGTTATCTTGCAGCTTCCTATCAAGTTACTGTGGAGGATATCAGTGAATCAGAGACGACATCATAGTCCACTGATTTACTTTCGGTGAACAAAAGCAAAAGATTAATGAGTTTAAAATATTGACAATAAACTTTTATATAATTGGTACTTGAATACGTCAGTACTTGGTGAAACTCTATAATTATAGAACTAAGGAAAGACAAAGACAACTGTACGTTTCACAAACACTTCATTTATTAACGACCATGATTTCGTCTTTACTGGCTAATGGTCGCTAATATATGAAGTATTTGTGAAATGTACAACTGTTTTTTTGTTTTTTTAGCTAAATTCTGTAATTACACTGCTAAGTAAACAGGAAACCTAAACTTAGTGCATGTTTTTCGTTTATCTTTTGTTTTTAAGACTAAAGTCCTCAAGAACCTTATGCATGAATGGAAATTCATTACGATGAAGTAAAAACTAATAATAATAAGAATACCGTAATGGTTTTGTCGTTCTTCAATATTTGGAAGCTCATGACTCAAGGTGACAGGTTATATCTAAAACTGAGTAGTAATCCAATTTTCGACAGAGAAAGGTCAGTTCTGTTGAAACACAAAAAATGCCTAATTACTTTTCCAATGTTTGTTTGTTTGTGTCTTTTTGTTTTCGCGCAAAGCTACACGAGGGATATCCGCGTTAGCCGTCCCTAAGTTAGCAGTGTAAGACTAGAGGGAAGGCAGTTAGTCGTCACCACCCACCGCCAACTCTTGGTCTATTCTTTTACCAACGAATAGCGGGATTGACTGTCACATTATAACGCCCCCACGGCTGAAAGGGCGAGCATGTTTAGTGGGACGGCGATTCGAACCCGCGACCCGCATATTGCGAGTTGAGCGCCCTAACCACCTGGCCATGCCGGGCCGCTTTTCCAATGTATTTTTTAAAACGCTTTTCAAATATAAAACATGAAAATGGTATACACAGATATTTACGGATGATTTTTCCATAAAACTCATTGTTTGTTTGTTTAATTTATGCACAAAGCTACACAATGAGCAATCTGTGCTCTGCCCACCACGGGTATCGAAACCCGATTTCTAGCGTTGTAAGTTTCGCTACCCGCGGTGGGCAGAGCACAGATAGCCCATTGTGTAGCTTTGTGTTTAAATTCAAACAAACAAACAATCACACCTACTTCGTTGAGCAGGATAGATTGTCGAACATACAAAATTTTACTAATGACGTAAACTTTTCTTTAGGACTTTCGTGGTACCTCGATTGTTTTATGTAAGTGAGATTGTCGTATTTTTTATATTAACAATGAAAAATGTAAGTTGACACTTATAAATAGGAACATGATTTAATAAACATATAAGGAATAATTGTGGGTAGAATGTAACACAAAATAAGTTAAACAACAATTTTGTAAATTATGGAAAGTTGAAATTGGCTAGTACATTTAAACAGTATTTCCACTTGCTGGGTAAAAATTGTAATCAACTATGCTGCTGGATTTCGAGTACGGCAACTTTCACTTCTCATTTCACTCAAGGCTACATCACGTGCATTTGCACAGGACGGCAGATTTTGGGGGCGACAAAAATGAATGCCTAAAAAATTAGTTCTGGTCACCAGCTGACCCCTGGTCTGGCATTCTACGGTAAAGCTATAACATAATATTTATTTCTGCCTACAGATGATTCACATAAAATTGGTGTGTGGGTTGCGGGTGGGTTGGATGGGCGGCACGGTCAGCGTTTGCACAAGGCGGCAAAATACGTCACATCGGCCCCGATTTCACTGTCTTACAAAATAAAATACTAAATTCAACATAATTATTGAATTAAACATGCGTTTCCTAATATTTTCTTTTGAGTTCTAAATTAATCTTTTTACTTCTAGGAAGTTCTGAGAGTGGCACATTGTTCTGAAGGGGTGAAAACTGAAAGTATGGTAGTTTGAGGCTAAATGGTTAACGTTTCAGCTATTTGTTTGTTTGTTTGAAATTAGGCACAAAGCTACACAATGGGCTATTAATGCTTTGCCCATCACGGATATCGAAAATCGGTTTCTAGCGTTGTAAGTCCGCAGACATTCCGCTGTGCCACTGGGGAGGGGGAGAGAACGTTTCAGCTGAGTTCGAAGAGAATTTACTTGATGTACTAGAGATCTCGGGTTCGAATGCTAGTCGAAGAAAGTAAAAAGAAAACAAAAGGATTACCCAAAGAGAATGCTTTAAAACTGCCTAGAAGTGGTGATTGGTGTGTAGAACTGTTACAGCTGGTGGACGTGACAAAATCATGCCATCACGATCGAAATGAAAGAGACTAACTTTATCTCCTGAGTTTCATCATCAAAATCCGCATGGTGGAATAACCCTGATTTGTCACCTAACATCACGATCCAATTGCAAGCTTAGAAGATAGTTCAACGTTTCGACTGGTAAACAAGACAAGAAGAAAATAGACTGCTCTACCATACAATTATAGTTGCATATGGATATTTATACTATTATTATTATTTGTAATTAAGCACAAAGCTACACAAAGGGCTATCTGTGCTCTGCCCAACACGGGTATCGAAACCCGGATTCTAGCGTTGTAAGTCCACAGACATACCGCTGTGCCACTGGGGGAGCAGGATATTTATACAATCACCTTGAAGAATACAAGATAAATGTATTCTATTTAATTTCCGAGAAAATTGTAAATTCTTAAACCTTCATAAAACAATTCACAATGTTAGCTAAATATAGTTAGAAGTTTATGATTTAACTAATGTATAATTTTTGGTAACAAGGTAGGATCACACGAGATTTGTAAATTCGGAAAAGTTGAAATAAAATATAGGGACCTGTAGTGGTTAATCTGAGGAGTCTCTTTGTATGTCCTTCTCTACGGATATAGTGGTCGTAGAGGTTTTCCGTGTATTCTCTGAACATACCCGGCTGTGGTGGGAGTGCTTCTCTTCGGCCGTTGGACATTTTTAATAGCATCAACAGTAGCTCTTCTCTGGACTCTTTTACGGCCTGATTATTCTACAGCTGTTATTCCGCTATGATCGCATCCACACTTGCTGATATTGCAGACTACCTTATACATTTGCAAGTAAGCTTTAAATCTGATGCTTCTTTCATCTGTTCTCCAAGTACGTGCAAGCCTGACAAAAAATATTCTGGTTGTCCTTACAACTCATTACTGACTTCACGAGAATCTCTACAAATATTGTACTACACTAACACCATGACCCAGGAAAAGTCTTGTAAAAAAATTCTCCATCTATCAAAAATAAAATCATTACATCTTCTTCATCTCTGCTCATTTTTTAGGTTGACGAACACCGTGGGATTTCTCTTACGACAGTGCATATTCCGTAAAATGTGCAAGTGTTTGTTTGTTTGTTTGAAGTTAAGCACAAAGGTACACAAAGGGTTATCTGGGCTCTGGCCACCACGGGTATCGAAACCTGGTTTCTAGCGTTGCAAGAGAGATGAAGAAACACCGAACGTGTGCCTCCAGAGAGTGAAATACCTTATGTTGTCTTGTTGACTCAGAGATTTTTTGTTAATTAAATTTGTTTTAGGGCAAAAAGTTTCGACTGTGATGGTTTTATTTTATTAAGGACTATCCATCCATTTATCTTTATTAAAACATAACAAATTTCACGAATAACGTTGAGCTTTTGAGACTTATTTCTTCACTTAATAATCAGCATTTTAACACCGCCAGTATCTGTAAACTGGGTCAGAAAAAAAGAAATGTCCTACTGCGGAATAGGTTTTTTTCGGTTTCCTTTTTTTTTGGTAATATCATTAACCCAAAAACGATGATTTAGCCTATTTTTAGCTTCAGAGGACTACTGGCTGTTCCAAATGGATGGATGGAAATTGCTGACGACTGCTTCAACGACTGTCGAAAAAATTTTAATTCTAGTTCAAAATTTAATCTTTTTCTTGCAAATGGAAAATGTTTAGATGTTCAAAATGCTTATCACCCTCTCGTTGTGGCTGTGAATGCTATTGATTATTAATTTCTGCCAAATTGATTCGGAGAAGTGGGGGAAATCAGCCAAAAAGTGCATTGGCAAGTACTAATAATATAACAAACGGTAGAATAAAACAACCACGGTCAAACTACAATCAGAATATTATAATTATCAATGATGAAAATAGTGATATGACTTTCCTTGATAATGAAGTTTTGACCTCAACTGAAGGTGGTAATGACATTAAAGAAAGTAACTGAAGGTAGTGATGACGATAAAGAAAGTAACTGAAGGTAGTGATGACGATAAAGAAAGTAACTGAAGGTAATAATGATGATAAAGAAAGTAACTGAAGGTAATAATGATGATAAAGAAAGTAACTGAAGGTAATAATGACGATAAAGAAAGTAACTGAAGGTAATAATGATGATAAAGAAAGTAACTGAAGGTAATAATGATGATAAAGAAAGTAACTGAAGGTAATAATGACGATAAAGAAAGTAACTGAAGGTAGTGATGATG
>NW_013668133.1:53714-55340 GCF_000517525.1 Limulus polyphemus
AAGGTAGTGATGACGATAAAGAAAGTAACTGAAGGTAATAATGATGATAAAGAAAGTAACTGAAGGTGGTAATGACATTAAAGAAAGTAACTGAAGGTAGTGATGACGATAAAGAAAGTAACTGAAGGTAGTGATGATGATAAAGAAAGTAACTGAAGGTAATAATGATGATAAAGAAAGTAACTGAAGGTAATAATGATGATAAAGAAAGTAACTGAAGATAGTGATGATGATGATAAAGAAAGCAACTGAAGATAGTGATGATGATAAAGAAAGTAACTGAAAGTAATAATGATGATAAAGAAAGTAACTGAAGATAATAATGACGATAAAGAAAGTAACTGAAGGTAGTGATTATGATAAAGAAAGTAACTGAAGGTGGTAATGACATTAAAGAAAGTAACTGAAGGTAGTGATGACGATACAGAAAGTAACTGAAGGTAGTGATGATGATAAAGAAAGTAACTGAAGGTAATAATGATGATAAAGAAAGTAACTGAAGATAGTGATGATGATGATAAAGAAAGTAACTGAAGGTAGCGATGACGATAAAGAAAGTAACTGAAGGTAATAATGACGTGTGATTTTTATTAACAAAAGTTACGTCTACGTGGGTTTGATATTCTGACCGCGTAATTTTTTTTCAAATAGACCAAGATTTATTAATCTAACATATAAGAAAGCGTAGCTCAAATGGCGAGCGTGAAATTGATAGAACAAGGAAAACTCAAGCAAAAGGTATGAAAACTCCCGCAAGTATTTAGCGAGTCGCGGATAGTTCTTGGTGTTACGCTATTCAAGATCTGAAACTTACTACATTAAACTTTAATGGCTACACAGTAATCATTAGAACATTCGGAAAGCAAAAAGTTATGTCCAAGATATGTCAAATATACAGATATAAATTATTGATCCTTTCTTTCTACTGTATATTTTCATTTTGGCTTTTATGAAATTATTTCATTATAGTTACAAATTTGAAATTCGCGTTGAAGCAATAGTAAGTTGGAGTATATTATGGTTTCTATGACAACCCTTACAAGCTTAAAAGCTATCGCTTTATGAGCTATATTATTAAATATTAAATTGTCACTGATTTTTGATAGGATATTTAGTATATGCCATGATATTCAGCACACCCACGTGTACATTTGTATTCGCTTACATACCATTGAGTTGACTTTGCTTTTCATCTGAAAACAGACTTGCTATTTTTACTAATACAGATATGCAACTGTGTGTCACTAACGTCAACTTTTACTTCACAGATATGTAGCTGTGTGTCACTGACTTCAACTTTTACTTCAAAGATATGCAACTGTGTGTCACTAACGTCAACGTTTACTTCACAGATATGTAGCTGTGTGTCACTGACTTCAGCCTTTACTTCAAAGATATGCAACTGTGTGTCACTAACGTCAACTTTTACTTCACAGATACGCAGATGCGTCATCAACGTCAACTTTTACTTCACAGATATGTAGCTGTGTGTCACTGACTTCAACTTTTACTTCACAGCTACGTAGATGCGTCACCAACTCAACTTTTACTTCACAGATATGCAGCTGTGTGTGTCACTAACTTCAGTCTTTTAATTCACAGATATGCAGATGCATCACTAACGTC
>NW_013668133.1:55374-64015 GCF_000517525.1 Limulus polyphemus
GCTGTGTGTGTCACTAACTTCAGCTTTTAATTCACAGATATGCAGATGCATCACTAACGTCAACTTTTACTTCACAGATATGTAGCTGTGTCTCACTAATTTCAACTTATACTTAATAGATATGTAGCTATGTGTCACTAACTTCAGCTTTTAATTCACAGATACGCAGATGCGTCACTAACGTCAACTTTTACTTCACAGATATGTAGCGGTGTGTCACTGATTTCAACTTTTCTTCACAGATATGCAGCTGTGTGTCACCAACTTTAAGTTTTGCTTTACAGATATGTAGCTGTGTCTCACTAATTTCAACTTCTACTTCAAAGATATGCAACTGTGTGTCACTAACGTCAACTTTTACTTCACAGATATGTAGCTGTGTGTCACTGACTTCAACCTTTACTTCACAGCTACGTAGATGCGTCATCAACTCAACTTTTACTTCACAGATATGCAGCTGTGTGTGTGTCACTAACTTCAGCTTTTAATTCACAGATATGCAGATGCATCACTAACGTCAACTTTACTTCACAGATATGTAGCGGTGTCTCACTAATTTCAACTTCTACTTAATAGATATGTAGCTATGTGTCACTAACTTCAGCTTTTAATTCACAGATACGCAGATGCGTCACTAACGTCAACTTTTACTTCACAGATATGTAGCGGTGTGTCACTGATTTCAACTTTTACTTCACAGATATGCAGCTGTGTGTCACTAACTTTAAGTTTTGCTTTACAGATATGTAGCTGTGTCTCACTAATTTCAACTTCTACTTCAAAGATATGCAACTGTGTGTCACTAACGTCAACTTTTACTTCAAAGATATGCAGCTGCGTGTCACTTAATTCAAAGCTGACCTCGCAGATATGCAGCTAGGTATCACTATCGTCAAGTTTTGCTTCACATATACGCAACTGTGTGTCACTAATGTCAAGTTTCCATAGATAACTAGAAATAAAAATTCCATGAAATACTGAGGTGGCTAACTTTTCTTTATGAAAGTATTATTTATTGCTTAGTTATTCGTCATGTCCAAGAAACTTAAATGTATCCAAATAGTTTATTTTATATTTTTTGGAGAGTCAGTAGCAGGTGTGTGTTTTTTTTTTAGCGTATATGCGAACCAAAGTTACGATTAGTTCATACGTTTGCTAGCATACGAGCATTTTGAAGTAAGATTAGTTTTAGAGCTGTGGCCAGATCTGAGCCCATTACTAATATCTTGTAAAGTAGCGAAGAGAATAATTTATGGCTAAAGTTTGAAGAAAACGATGTAGACATCTTATCTTAGACATTCCTTTTTTTTTTAAACAAGAGCATTTTGAGGGATGCATTTATAATCTCTTTATCTGGGATGTAAAAGTCAGGCAAGGCCAAAATATAGAAAACGAACATTTTTATATAATTTCTATCTGTTTTGGATACTGCTTTTGGTCTATCTTGTTTTACTTGGAAGGAACACACACTTTTCAAACTTTTTTTATTTCATTTTATTTCAATATCTCGTGGCTTATCATGCCTATAAGTATAGAATAGGTAAGAATTATTTGTATTATGGAAAAAAGGCATTTAGCAACAATGTCATATGACTTATTTATATTATGGTAAAAAGGCATTTAGCAACAATGTCATGGCATATGACTTATTTATATTATGGTAAAAAGGCATTTAGCAACAATGTCATGGCATATGACTTATTTATATTATGGTAAAAAAGCATTTGGCAACAATGTCATGATATATGAATTATTTATATTATGGTAAAAAGGCATTTAGCAACAATGTCATGATATATGAATTATTTATATTATGGTAATAAGGCATTTAGTAACAATGTCATGGTATATAAATTATCTATATTATGGAAGAAAGGCATTTGACAATAGTGTTATGGGCTTAATTGTATTTTGTTATAAAAATAAATACATCTCATCCTAACTTAGCATTTCACTTACTCCTCATCCTCGTATCCCAGCTGGCCTGAAGAGCCCTGATGTTTGGGTATATATAATATATATATAGTGTTTGACATATAAATATATATTTGTATTTAACTTTCACTCGGAAGTTCTTATTAATAATTATACAAGGTCGTAAAATAATTGTGTTTAAGTATAATTAAGATTCAGACAGTTCTGTTTAATCCTTCTGTTTCTCTGAATGTTTTGGATTTATATTACCGTTATCTTATCGTTTTATGTCAATATTTCACTTTGCTGTTAGTTTCAGTCACAACTCATTACAGAGTGGGGTTTAACATTGCCAACGCGCACCGGAGCGCCGCTCTGACACCTAAAACTGGAACTAAGTCCCGACTCTTCAAAAAACTAAAAACATGTGGCTAAAAATAAGTTATTCAGATTACACCTGAAATTGTCTCTTATAACCAAAATTTCAGAGTATCAGAGATCTCTAGCTGTTTCTGACCTCCCGTGTTCACTGGTAGAGCTTTCTCATACAGACTAGCACACACTCGGTTAATTACTCTCAGGAGCTGGTATCAGGCATCTTGCGACTCAGCCGGACCAAAAACAAGTATCGGAGCGTTAAAACAGTTCAGCGTTTTTTTTGTTTTGTTTTTCATACATCAAGTTATTATTAAGATACACGAATATTGTATTAAAACATTAATAAAGTACATTTTACGATTATACTGTGTGTTTGAAACGTAAGCGTTTTTAAAAGGCTTATTATTTACATAATATACAACAAAAGGTCGCTTGTTTAGTTAGTTATTCGCGTTGGTAGAATAGGAGGTGTACAAAACGTTATAAAAATCAAAGTTGTTAATACTTTAGTGCAGTTATAAATATAGTCAATTAATAAGCTATACGTTTTTAAAACTTGTTTTAATGTTAATGATTTTTATTGGGTACCTAGTTGTTGTTTTTCCTTGCTGCTTAATTTAAAGAAAGTTGAGTTGCTTCATTTCTCTTGGTAGTTTATGCGCAATCAGTTTAGTACTAAGGTAAGTAGTCTCAAATAATGAGGGGTTAAAATGAGGCGGGCACGCCCTGGCTAGGTGGTTAGGGCGCTCGACTCGTAATCTGCGGGTCGCGGGTTTGAATCCCCGTCACATCAAACATGCTCGCTATTTCAGTCGTGGGGCGTTATAATGTTACGGTCAATCCCACTATTCGTTGGTAAAAGAGTAGCCCAAGAGTTGTCGGTGGGTGATGATGACTAGCTGCCTTCCCTCTAGTCTTACACACTGCTAAATTAGGGACGACTAGCGCAGATAGCCCTTGTGTAGCTTTGGGCGAAATTCAAAACCAAAACCAAGATTTTAAAAAATGAGGATTTAAGCGTTCCTGGTATTCTGATTAGAATGTTAAAGTGGGTCACACAAGAGAGTTCCTCTTCTTTAAAAACCCCAAATAATAAGTGCCGCATATATTTCATGTATTTAAAATGGACCCAAAACTGAACTTAATTAAACTGAATCCGTCGCCGTGATTACTCGGTTTCTATTTGTTGAATGCGCAACCATTTCACTAAATACTAGAGAGGACGAGATGATATTTCATGAAACTGATATAGCGGCACTGTTGCATGTTGTTTGGACGAGTGAGCACACAATACCATCCAAAGCTAGGCTGTAGCATAAAGTCTAAAATGCTGCGGGTATTTTCCTTGTATTTATTGAATACAGTTTCAATGAATGAAATTTAGACAATGTGAATTTTCCCCTTATGAACGCCTGGAGAGGAAGTTTGTAACATCTTAAGCTAATTATATGCTATTTACATTACTGCATACAAAAGATAGTTCGTGTATTGATATACGATGGGAACGACGTTATCACAGTAGTAACTAAATTCACACTAACATTAATAGTTCTCTGAGTAAATTCTTATTTTTCTTCTTCCGTTACCATCACAGACAACAGTTATTTTCTATAGCGTCATCTCCGTTATCGATAGCCAAGAACAGTCGTTGTCATGGAAATATACATCAAGAAGCTGAGGTAGGTTCTTTGAACGCGTATACAAACATCTATGACGTGTGAGAAAACAACAATACAGGGGATGTAGGTATGACGTTTTCTATTTTCTCATTGTGACTAAATCGTGTTCGATTTCGGTCTAGTGTGTACTTTTGTGATAAGAACCCGAGATTCATTATAAGTTTTAAGATAGGCAGGATACCAGATTTTTGTCCACACTTTAACAAAAGGACAAGGTAATCAATAAGATTTGCAGTGGCCACAACAGGTTCCCGTTTCGTTCTACTAAAGCCAATCTGTGCATTTTGTTCTAGATCCGATTACTAATAATTTCTGTAGTAGTTAGGATGCTCGACTCGCAATCTGTGGGTCACGGAATTGAAACCCGGTGCCAAACATGATTTTTCTTTTGGCCGAGGGGGCTTTCTAATGTAGCCGTCAATTCCACTATTCGCTGATAAGAAACAACCAAGAATTGGCGGCTGGTGCTGCCAGATGATTGCCTTCTTTTGGCGCGGCACTTGAAAACTAAGAACGGTGGCAGATAACCTTAGTAGTTTTATGATTAATAAACAAATAATAATTTATGATCAGAAGTAAACTAACCAAGTAGATGAAAACTACAAAAGTAACTATAAAATTACTTAAACCATCATTATTAAGGATTTCCGGCTCTAACCCCAATAAATCTCATGATGCTTGGTCGCCTTAGGAGATTTAGGTTAGTCATAGATCCCTAAATGCAAATAATGCTCACAAGTTTCAATTTAATAATAAAGTTATAATTATAAATAATAATTTTCAAAATTACTTTAAACATTATAAACAATAATATGAACGAAAGTGGCTTTAACTGAAAGTAGAACACTTCATTACTTAAAACGCCGTCGTTTACATCCTAAACTCCACACATCTTACCAATACATAAAATACATCCCAAAATCTACACAGCTTACCAATACATAAAATACATCCTAAAATCCACACATCTTACCAATACATAAAATACATCCTAAAATCCCCACAGCTTACCAATACATAAAATACATCCTAAAATCCCCACAGCTTACCAATACATAAAATACATCCTAAAATCCCCACAGCTTACCAATACATAAAATACATCCTAAAATCCACACATCTTACCAATACATAAAATACACCCTAAAATCCACACATCTTACCAATACATAAAATACATCCTAAAATCCACACATCTTACTAATACATAAAATACATCCTAAAATCCACACATCTTACCAATACATAAAATACATCCTAAAATCCACACAGCTTACCAATACATAAAATACATCCTAAAATCCACACAGCTTACCAATACATAAAAGTTCAATAATCTTATGAGTAATTCATATATTTGTAATAATGTAAGTTTAATAACAACAACGATCAAAGATATAAAATGGCTAAAAATCTCTAAAAATAATATTATCCATCTTTATAAATAATTATATCGACAGTTTGTTAACTAGTCATGACGCATTTAGATTTTTCTGAGAGTGATCATTCATTAGTTGGTTTTATTCACGATAAATAATTAATAATATTCAAAGCCAAGACGGAGTAATTTCTTTGATAAATATCCAATATGGCGTTATTTTATTCTTTCTGACAATGCCCACTGGAGACTAACACGCACTCACTGAGGGCTGTACTTCAACATCCCTAGACTGCTCCATGGAAGCCCGCACTCTGGGACTATGTAATATGACGTAGGTCGCCTGTATCTATAGGATGAATAAAGAGCAAAATACGAAGGTGATAAAATAAAGAAGTTACACTTTTGGATATAAATCACCTTAAACAACTAACTATGGTTGTATTCTATTTCCTTGGCAATGTTTCGAGCAAGCGCTCTTTTACAAGCCTGTCGGTTAATAGTGGGGCGTTTTGAAATGAAACAATACACGCTGTTAATGAGCATTGAATAATAAGTTATTTTTGTCATTCAGCTATGCCTAACTTTACATATGTTTTATTACTTTTCCGTGGGTTATTTGTTAGCATCTTGTTCAATCACTACTACTTTTGAAATCTGAATAACTCTCAATGTTCTAACAAATTTAGTTATAAAGTCTTAAATATTCTCCATAGATTATTTTATATTATTACGCATAAATTAAAATTAAACGACAAGCTGACGTCACGCGACTATGCCTATCGGCCAAACACGAAACAAAGTTTTTGAAAAGTAATTGATAATTAACTGAGCCTTATGACAAGTTTAATTATATAACCTTAAAATATTTTCTGCTAATATTTTCACCTAGATCCTGGTGGTTAGGGCGCTCGAATCCCCGTCACCGAACATACTCGCCCTTTCAACCGTGGGGGCGTTATATTGTGACGGTCAATCCCACTATTCGTTGGTAAAAGAGTTGTTCAAGTGTTGGAGGTAAAGTGGTGATGACTAGCTGCCTTCCTTTTAGTCTTTCACTGCTAAATTAGGGACGGACGGCTAGAGCAGATAGCTCTCGTGTAGCTTTGCGCGAAATTCAAACCCAACCAAACCAAGCATCACCTAGACATAAAAAAAAATTACCTCAAGCTATTCCACCGCTGTTTATTTTAATACTTTGAAGACTAACGTCATGAGACCAGGCCTAACGGGCTAAATTTGAAACACAAATTGATAAAAAGTAATCACTACATTTGTTCTCTATAAAATAGCAATATGTTGAAAACCTTTCTTAAAATACAGTTTAGAAAATATCAAAGTGTCACGCTATTGTATAACTAAAAATCTATCTTTTACAATTAAATAACTGTCAAACTATGTCCATGGATTTCTGTACGTTTAGTTCTATAAAAATGAAGATGATTTGAAAATGCTTCATGATAGTTGACTTTTTAAATCTAAATGTGAATGTCTAGTGAAGACTAATTTACATACAAATTACTTTTTTCTTATCCGAAATCTAATAACTTCTTTTCTCCAATTTTCCTAGCAAGTGATAGAATAGCAACTTTCATTTCAGAACCTCCCCAGTCGTGATTTAAAAAAGAAAGCGAAAATTCTCAATTTACGTGAATCCCAACGAAGCGTAGAACGTCTTATCGCGTTAAACAACGGGAACTATCAATATATTTTTTTAAGCCATGAAATGCGAATTGATTTTCATGAATCAAACATTAAGTATAAATTAGTGACTTTGAAGAAGTCACCTGACCTTAAAATGTTTGTACTTTAGAACTCAAAAATCCTAAGATAATAAACGTCAGATAAATGCTACGTATTTTTTTTAACTGCAAGAACGAATTTGGTTTATCTAACAAATTAATTGTCAAAAGTCTTGTGAGCGTGTGTACGCTTAGAACTAGCGAACAACTGGACCGATTGCCACCAAACCCGGTATTTACTATCAATACCCTCGGAGAAGGACATAGAAGGTTGGTGCTTGAATGCTACTCCGTCTATGTGATTCCCGGTGCGTTGAAAGGTTACAACAACTAGTTATTCAGTAAATCATTAAAAACTACATATACCTTCTGGAAAATTTAAACAAAAACAACAAACCTGATAATGTGTGTTTTCTTATAGCAAAGCCACATCGAGCTATCTGCTGTGTCCATCGAAAGGAATCGAACCCCTAATTTTAGCATTGTAAGTCCGAAGACTTACCTTTCTCCCACCGGGGGGCACAAACCTAATATAATACTCAACTTTGAAAATATTCCCCACTTTATATTTATATTTTCTTTCCAAATAGGAGTAAGAGAAATTACACTTTATTTACGTCAAGCAGAGCGAATGTAAGGAAATGATGAGAAGTTGTTTGAGAAGTTCTGCTGAGGGTTTAATCGAAATTTAGATTACATTTCGACTGTTATAATGAACATCGAAATCGAATTTATACGATTACTTAATACCAACGTTTCGATTCAATTAGTACATAAAAACAGAGCACCGTTTTTGTGTTCACTGACAGAGAAGAACTCATAAGCACTGCTCTCATCACTATCTCGTCCACAGGGTTAACAGAAAAAAAAACAAAAAACAAAAACTCTTTCTTCTCAACGTTGAACTGGGCACTAAAAATGTGTTAGATAAATCTTCTCGATGTTGAACTGTGCATTAAAAATGGGTTAGATAAATCTTCTCAGTATTGAACTGTGCAATAAAAATGTATTAGATAAATCTTCTCGATGTTGAACTGTGCATTAAAAATGTATTAGATAAATCTTCTCGATGTTGAACTGTGCATTAAAAATGTGTTAGATAAATCTTCTCAATATTGAACTGTGCAATAAAAATGTGTTAGATAAGTCTTCTCAATGTTGAACTGTGCACTAAAAATGTGTTAGATAAATCTTTTCAATATTGAACTGTGCAATAAAAATGTGTTAGATAAATCTTCTCAGTGTTGAACTGTGCACTAAAAATGTGTTAGATAAATCTTCTCGATGTTGAACTGTGCATTAAAAATGTGTTAGATAAATCTTCTCAATATTGAACTGTGCATTAAAAATGTGTTAGATAAATCTTCTCAATATTGAACTGTGCAATAAAAATGTGTTAGATAAATCTTTTCAGTATTGAACTGTGCACTAAAAATGTGTTAGATAAATCTTCTCAATATTGAACTGTGCACTAAAAATGTGTTAGATAAATCTTCTCAATGTTGAACAGTACAATAAAATGTGTTAGATAAATACACTGTGCCTTAGAA
>NW_013668133.1:64222-66722 GCF_000517525.1 Limulus polyphemus
TGCCGTGTCTCGAAGCTTTAATACTTTAAGATTGTTTGTTTGTTTTGAATTTAGCAATGTAAGGCTAGAGAGAAGGCAGCTAGTCATCACCACCCACCGCCAACTCTTGGGCTACTCTTTTACCAACGAATAGTGGATTGACCGTCACATTATAACGCCCCCACGGCTGAAAGGGCGAGCATGTTTGGTGTGACGGGGATTCGAACCCGCGACCCTCAGATTGCGAGTCGAACGCCCTAATCACCTGGCCATGCCGGGCCTAAACTTTAAGCAATAGAAGCAGAGATACGCGCGCTTTAGTTCGAAATACAGCTTCCATAATGCATATCAAACCATTTGATAAGTGTTGTTGTCCGTTCCACACGCACAGCAGAACATCCAGTTTTAGTCAGGAAAACACACAAAACAAACTTATTAGTAATTAACACAAGGTGACTAATAACACAGGCCTGCGAATTTAAACTTCATAAAATTTTAATAACAGATTTTTCATAAATCAGCTACGCACATTTCGAAAATAATATTCTTTTTTTTCCTATCATGTAAGAATTTTTTTACAAATCTGGAGGAAAAAACTCCTTAAATCAAACTATTATTTCGTTTACCACAATGTACAATTTTTATTATTATGTTTGTTAAAAAAAATACAAACAAACTGAAGAAAAGGGAAGAACATTGATGTGAAACGAATATGCATCCTCATTCATTCTGATTTTTTTGTGAAATTTATGTTTTTTTTTAGTCTCAAAACTACGAGTTGTGGTCTTTCTTTTATGTATTACGTTATGACTTTTTGTGAAAAATCTGTGCGTGATGGAAAAAAATGGATATCATTTTCGGATTCAGCTTACAGGAATTACTGTAGAACATGTAAAAATTTCAAGATAATAAAACCATCGCAGGCCTATGTAATTTATATCATATATAATGTACAGACACATATACGTTCGCGTACACACAAACCGTTTCGTATTTGTAATGCTTTTCGAAGAAGTCACCAAGGCAAAATAACAAATTACGTTTATATTTATTTATTTAAAAAAACATATTATTATTGTTTCATATTACTGCTCTTTCTTGTATGACGTCTCGTATTATTTATTGAGTTAATGGATAACAAGTAATCTATTATTTTCTTATTGTTTTCGTGTCTTTTTCTTCAAATGACCTCATTAGAATAATTGATAATCATAATTGCGATTATTTACAAATATCGAATCGAATTGTAAATGTGATTATCGTTCAGCACTTGAAGTAAAAACTCAATAGAAAGACAAATATTTCAAAAAAATAGTTATAACAGTGGAGAAAGATGGAGAAAAAAGGAAACTTTTAGATATTTACTTGTAAATCTGCCATATGAAACAGTGGTCACCTGGTGGCTCAGCAGTAAATTTGAGGGCTTATAACGCTAAAAATCGAGTTTCGATACCTGTGAAGAGCAGAGCACACATAGCCCATTTTGTAGCTCTGTGCTTAACAACAACAAATGAATAAGATATAAACCAATGATCTTGTTACATTCAACATAAAAGTGAAGATGAAACGTACAAAAGTATAGTTTCGGTTTACAGATTTCCATCAAATAAAGCGTTATCGACTGTGATATATCAAAAATATAATTATAATAATGCTAAACTTAATCAAATAGCTTTCAAAACTTAAATCGATTCATGCGGAATTGATCCAAAAATAGACTTTAAAATAATCTTTCAAGAGTATATATTTCATCAAAGTCCATTATAAAATAAATGGATTGACAAAGTCATTGAAAACTGAAAGTTATGGTATTAAATAACCCTAAAACGTAAGGAGTAATAGAATACCTAAACTGGTTCTTCGGGGAAAGCTTTTGCAAACCAATTCTGCTTACAATGGTATACTACTATATTATACTAAAACATCACAAATTTTAAGATTTATTGTAATGTACATGAGTGTATTGACTTTAAAGGTCGTAGTGAAACTACAAAAATGTGATATTAATAGGGCAACATTATATTGTATATACGTAATAGAGGGCGGGCTATAAATGTAAAAAAAAAAAAAAAAAACCTCACCCAGTTGGAATTTTGAAGACCTATACCATCTAAAAGTAAATTATATGAGTATTATAAATCCACTTTTCTGGCAGGTTTTAATTACAGTGAAAATGGTCAAATCCTGGTTTTTGTCATAGACAACATCTACCGATTTGCAAACATGTAAAACTAACATTAACTGAAACAATTTCGTTTCAATACTATTTTGAATAACCGCAGATGCTTAAGACACAATTAAGTATGTAAAACTATGACAGAAAAGGTTTTCTTGGTGTTCTGATGGCACGAATTGGCTGAAATTTTATTTTCTGGTTAATCAGGTAGACCAAAAATAAGACACCTACGTACTTTCTGGTTAATCTGGTAGACCAAAAATAAGACAGCTACGTACTTTCTGGTTAATCTGGTAGACCAAAAATAAGACAGCTACGTACTTTCTGGTTAATCTGGTAGACCAA
>NW_013668133.1:67464-68795 GCF_000517525.1 Limulus polyphemus
CTTTCAGGTTAATCTGGTAGACCAAAAATAAGACAGCTACGTACTTTCAGGTTAATCTGGTAGACCAAAAATAAGACAGCTACGTACTTTCTGTACTAGTGTTCATGTATCATTAAATACAAAGAGACAGCAACTGAGGTACCTACTCATGATCCTTTGTAAGTACTATGAGTAAAATTTCTTAAAACTAAGGCAAACCCTTATTTTAAGCACATGCATTTTCGTTCATGATTCATTCCGGCAAAAGTCTACAATTGTGTCATCCCATATAAGTTCAACATTTTTAGCACATTGCAAATTATATTGTCGATCAATGAAACGATAGATTTTAACCACAAGTGTTTTCTCAGTTCCAACCCATTACTCTCCAGAATTCAATAAACACAGAATTACATAACATTTGTTGTGAAAAACAAACATTTCATGAAAAACACATATTTCAGTGTCTAGGAAAGAAAAATTATCCATAATATTTCAAACAACAATTAAAATTATGTATAAAAAAAAGGTAGCAATTAATCCATACCAGCTAACGTTTGCATGTAGTTTTGTCCACATAACTCCAGATCAAGACACACGGTAGTGTGTCGTGCGGTCAAAATAACCTGTTACAGGACACACTGTGTGTTATTAACAGGAGTGATAGTATAGCGATTTTTCACTTTCTGTATCTCGAACTGTGGTAATCCAAACTATCACATATTTTCAGTGGATGTGCTCTACTGGACCCTTACTTCACATACCGCATGTCAAGGCAATCCATTAAGAAATACTTGAGATATAACATCTCCAGTTTTGATTGAGTTTCTTCCATTCAAGGCCCGGCATGGCCAGGTGGTTAGGGCGCTCGGCTCGCAATCTGAGGGTCGCGAGTTCGAATCCCCGTCACACCAAACATGCTCGCCCTTTTAGCCATGGGAGCGTTATAATGTGACGGTCAATCCCACTATTCTTTGGTAAAAGAGTAGCCCAACAGTTGGCGGTGGGTGGTGATGACTAGCTGCCTTCCCTCTAGTCTTACACTGCTAAATTAGGGACGGCTAGCGCAGATAGCCCTCGTATAGCTTTGCACGAAATTCAAAACAAACCAATCTTCCATTTTTTTTATTCGAACCAAAAGTACGGAAAATTTATTTGATAGAAAAACATACTTCACTTTAATGGATTTTTTTTTAAGTTTGGTACACTGATAGATCTTTTCAACCTACAATTAGGAGTTTAATTTGATGTAAATATAAGCCACATGTGCAAAGTTATCAACCAAAACCGCTCAAATTTGAGAAATTTGTTTTTGCACGGGAGCTATCGTGAAGCTGTAGTAAAAGTGGACC
>NW_013668133.1:69712-87257 GCF_000517525.1 Limulus polyphemus
TAGAAATGAAATCACAATTGGCGGCCAAATTGGTAACTACACTTATGGCATTGATGAGAATTTTATAGCCAATATTCATTCATGAGTTAGCCGCGTATTTTGTTTTTACCCATCTTCATGCCCCAAGTTGAACTTTTTTGTTTGTTTTTAGTTTCCCATCTATTATGCAAGTTATATCACTTATTTATATTTAATTCTCTATGTAGTACCTTATTTGGGTCATTTTGTGCAATAAAAGATGTCCTAATATGTTTTACAAATCTTGCACTGAAATTTACGCTGTTCTGGAAATTCAACTAAAATATTACGCAATACTACCTAAACCACAGACGTTTTAGGTGTATAATGTGAATATTGATGAAAATGTTAAAGTATGAGGTCATTGTAATTCATATTTTATTAACATAATTATAATACACCAAACTTGCAGAGTTAGAACACAATTTTCATAAACTAGCAAAATATCCTAGACTTACATAATGAAAGGTGAACATTTACCAATATCCTATTGAAATGTTAAATACAATTTTCTTTAAATCTGTAACGTGAGCGACTACACCAAGTTCTTTCAATACAATTCATATACGTTAATATGACAGTTCATAGCCCAATTCATCAGCAAACTGGGACTCCAGCCTCATGCATAAGCAGCACAATATGTCTGTCTCCTTTGAGTAGATTGATGAATTCCCACTGCAGGTCGAACAGACCATTCATTCACGTGGTAAAGTCGAAGCCCTACGTTTTTCCTGGTGATATGTAATGTATGAATACGTAATAGATGGTTCTAATACTTGTGTTTCTTCAGATTTTATTGGAAAAGCTTTTCGTCCCATAAAGGAGCTAATGGACTGTAAAGTATCTAATGAAGACAAATCACTAATCCATTTGGAACAAAGAATACAATCTTTCATATCCAACAGAAATCCTTGACGTTGTCGTGGATTCTCCACTTTTCTGGCAATAGCTTTTCAAAGGCTTCGAGCTGAGGTAAGTATTTCTTTACGTCCTCAGCTGTATTTTTAACCGAATCCACCGTATATTGCTTTAGCACTAGTTACTAAGGAAAACACAATTTCTGATTCATTACGTTTCTTTGATTTGACAAAATACACATCAAGTAAATGTTTCCCAATCTTCATCTTCATAAATTTTCTTTCAATGCTAGCACATTTCACCCCACGCGTTTTTATACTGCGATCATGGTTAGATAATATGTCCATTACTCATTCAATGTTCCACATGTTTTCGCACAGACAGAAAAGAAAAAAAGCTCAGTATCTGTAGAAATAGTGAACACGTGGTCATCATATTCCAATTCACTAACTTTGCCGTTTAGTGGAATGTTTCTAATTTACTTGATCTAGCAGTTTTGGATAAAACCTTGTAGACATTCTGCACCCAACATTTCTATTAATATTTTACATCAATGGTCATTGCAACCTTAGAGTCTATAGAATTATTTAACTTAACCATCAGATTGTCATTTACGCTTGTTTGGACAGCCTTGATAATTTTTTCCTGTGATTAAACAAAGTAACGTCATGAAGAATTTCGTGTTTTGTTTTTCTTTTCCACAGAATAAGCATGATGATTTATCAATGGGATCAGAGCTTGATCAAGGAGGTCTTCGTCTTGCGTTTATCCTAGCAATAATTACATTTGGAGTGCTGCGTAGTCCTAAAATTTTTGTGTTCTGTTGCTTTTTCAAGTCTCTGTTTGTATGCTTGTATATGGTTCTTGTGGTAAGTTGACGGATAGAATTCCCTGTGTCAGATAATTCCTTTTTCAATTAGAGCTGAACTTATTTCATTTTAAAGTTTTCTACATAACTCTGAATAAACTGAATTTTCATATTTAATTACCTCTAGCCCTTACACTATATAACATTTTAGAGCATCATTCAGGAGCTGGACTCCTTACATATGGGCCTTTTTTTCTTGAAAAATTAGACATAATTTGTAGTTAGTTTCTGGTTAAGGTTTTGTTCGTGGTACTATTGTTTTGGTACAATATCAGTTCTATAGCTGTTAAATACGTATCTGTGTTGATATTACATGAATGGTTGTACACAGGGACAGAAGAATTCTGCAATATTTGAAAATAAACTTAAGATACGTTAGTCATAAATATTACTTATATAAACACGCAGGTCTATAATTGTTAGAAGTTCTAGTGTTTCATCGTCTTTCTGGGAGTGTCTGCAGAATCAGTACCTGAAACTGTAAAAGTATGCACGTTTTCATAGAACTATTTTCATAAAACATAGCTGTAGATTATATTTTGATGTTTCGTTGAGAAAAAATGCCTTTCAAGAATTGTTTTTAACGTTGACATTGGAAACTAGTATATTCGGTATGAATAAAAAGAAAACAAGAACCACAAAAAAGTTTCTCACTTCCTAGCATTCTAAGAAAGAGATTCGTGAATTATACAAAAAAATTAACACACGAATCCTAGAGGATTAAAAATTAGCACACAGGACTATAAATTAGCACACAGATCCTGTTGAACTAAGAATTCGCACACAAATCCTACAGAACTAAATATTAACACACAAATCCTACAGGACTAAATTTCTCCAAATAAGATGTAGGACTAAGATAGGTTAAACAAGAAAAATAGAGAAAAATGAATAATATATTGAAAATTAATAAATTAATATATGGACAAACAAAATGTCATATTTCTAGCAGTTTCTTTAATATTGATAATTTTACTAGGACTCTATCAAATAATTGATAAAATAAATGACATAAGACCACTCATACGTTTTTGTATATAGATTACACGCAGAGTTAATCAAACAACCATTTTTTCGATTAATATCATCTGAGGGTTATTATTGATTAAATCATCTGAGGGTTACTATCGATTAATATTATCTGAGGGTTATCATTGAATAACATTACCTGAGGAATACTATCAATTAACATTATCTGAGGGTTATCATCGATTAAAACCAGCTGAAAGTTATGATCGATTAACATCAACTAATGATTATCATTGATTAACATTATCTGAGGGTTATCATCGATTAAAATTATCTGAGGATTACTACCGACTAACAGTATCTAAGGATGATCATGAATTACCATAATCTCAGGGTTAGCATAGATTGATAAAACTTACGATCAAGATTAAAATCTAAGACATAGATATATTTTTGTACTGATATTTATTTGTCTCTGAAACTTCGGTTATTATCGATTAACATTATCTGAGGGTTTACATTTACATTATATGAGGGTTACTAACATTATATGAGAGTTACTATCGATTAATATCATCTGAGGGTTATTATTGATTAAATTATCTGAGGGTTACTATCGATTAATATTATTTGAGGGTTATCATTGAATAACATTACCTGAGGTATACTATCAATTAACATTCTCTGAGGGTTAAAATTGATTAACGTCATCTGAAAATCGATGGTAACCCTCAGATGATGTTAATCGATAGTATCCCTCATATGATGTTAATAAATTTGAACAACGAGAGGAAAGGGAAAGCAAAAAGCAATGAGTGAAACGTACAGCTTATAAAACAAGAAAAGAAAATGTAATACACAGGGTGAAAGATTTTTGTGGGAAGAAAGAGAAGATAATGTTTCTGACTTGACGCAAGTTATGATGGAAAGTGTCATTGGAGGGTTATATGTTATGCTCTGATATTGCGATAATTCAATGAGAATTTCGAAAATGAGTATCGAAGTAATCAGAAAAAGAAGTTCATTTGCTTCTGACAAAAACTTTCAGTTGAAAATGAATTATTAATTAAAAATAAAATACTCTGTTGTGATTTGTTTAGAATAATTACTAGATTTGTTTAGCTTTTAAGCCAAAAAATCATATAAATATAATAATGGGGAAAAACATCTTAACAGATTTCAACTATTGTTTCCGTGTGTCATGTTTAATATAAATTACATCTTTTATTTCTTTTTTATTGTTAAAGAATGAAATAAATATATTGAAGTTATTTTGAAGAGCAAATTAACATTCTCAGACAGGGTATGTGAAGAACGATAACAGATACACAACCTGAGAAACAAATGAATCTTATATAAAGAACAATCAGCAGACAAGTCCCGAAGCAGTAGGAAGCAGTGTGATCATGATATTCTATTATAACGGTAACGGTAAAGGATTGAAGACGTGTCTATATTAAAGCAGTAATGGTAAAAGAGTGTAGACGTATCTGTATTATAACAGTAATGGTAAAAAAGTGTAGACGTATCTGTATTATAACAGTAATGGTGAAGGATTGAAGACGTGTCTATATTAAAGCAGTAATGGTAAAAGAGTGTAGACGTATCTGTATTATAACAGTAATGGTAAAACAGTGTAGACGTATCTGTATTATAACAGTAATGGTAAAAGATTGTAGATGTTTCATTATTATAACAGTAATGGTAAAGGATTGAAGACGTTTCATTATTATAACAGTAATGTTAAAAGATTGTAGATGTTTCATTATTATAACAGTAATGTTGAAAGATTGTAGATGTTTCATTATTATAACAGTAATGGTAAAGGATTGAAGACGTTACATTATTATAACAGTAATGTTAAAAGATTGTAGACGTTACATTATTATAACAGTAATGTTAAAAGATTGTAGACGTTTAATTATTATAAAAGCCTTCTTCAAAAAACTTTATCGACTTTTTCCTGCGACCTTCTTGAGTATCGTGGCTAGTCGAAGTCTATCTTCTCAAGAAGACGTCATTAGTGACATTTGGCAGCAGTAAAAAAAAAGAAAAAAAAAAAGCTTATCGTGAAGGGAAAATGTGTGTTCTCTTTTATATTTTCTCTCTTATAGCATTATATAGCAAAGTACAATAATTAACCATTACATTAACATATGTTTGCGATATATACATATAAATGACAGATATTTTGATTTCCAGCTATTGCCTTTACAGGTGACTGCAACTAAATACTGTTTAACTCCCTTCTCTGTGGAACGAAAAGGGTTTGGTACTCAGTTACTTTTGACCTAGTTAGGAGACCGGGTCTGAGTTTTTTTCTTTTTTTCATGTGATATCTGCACGCATAGTGAAATGCCAAAGGTTGTCGCATTCATATAGCATTCTTTCCGTTAAATACAACGAGTGCTTTGGTTGGTGTAGACAGTTTTATTCATCATTAACTCTATAAATACTGATTCTCTATATTTAGTCAGTTTAGTGTCTGGATTATTTTTGAAGTTATTTTGATATTCAGTGCCTGATAAAAGAATTTTAGGACCCTGTGTTTCACGAAAAGTTAGCTTCTTATTCCTTAAATTAGACAGAGAGTTTAAAATATATATTTGCATTAAAAAATCAGAATGGCTCACAGATATTATTATTATTATTTAAAGACTTAAATCTTTCTCAATAGAAAACATGCGAGCACCACTGACTGGGCAAAGATTTTGTAATCTTACTCAAATAACACAGGCCTACGATGGTTTTTGTTGTCTTGACATTTTTACATGTCCTACAGTTATTCCTGTACGCCGAATCTGAAAATGATATCCATTTTTCTCCATCAAGTACAGATTTTTCATAAAACGTCACAACGCAATACACAAAAGAAAGACCACAACATGTAGTTTTGAGATTAAAATACGTAGATTTCACACAAAAAAATCAGGATGAATGAGGATGTATATTCGTTTCACATCAATGTTCTTCCCTTTTATTCAGTTTGTTTGTATTTATGTTAACAAACATAATAATAAAAAATTCTCATTGCGGTAAACGAAATAATAATTTGATTTAAGTAAAAGTCATTTCTTCTTCCCGGTTTGTAAAAAAATCCTTACGTGATAGAAAAAAATTAATATTTTCAAAATCTGCTTAGGTGAATTATGAAAAATTCGTTATTATAACCAAACAACTTTTATGAAGTTTAAATTCGCAGACATGTGTAATTTATTGTCAAATACGATTAATTAAAAAGTCCTTGTTCCCCGCCGTATTGAACTAATGTGGTATACAAGCATACAATCTTTTACTACCATCTATAGTAATATAATTTGTTTCAATTATTGATTACTTTGTTTCTGCACTTGTATGGTGGCAACACGTGATCCAAGATGTCTAATATTATTTTGTTCTGGCTACAATTTGATAGATGACGTCTTCTGCCCACAAGGTTTGTTTGTAAAAGCTACACAATGGGCTATCTGTGCTATGCCCACCACGGGTATCGAACCCTGATTTCTAGCGTTGTAATTCCGCAGACATACCGCTGTGCCACTGGGGTGGGGGAGTGCTGTCCACAAGGATATTTCAGTGTATCTTGAGACTGATTCGATCTAATTAGAACTGGAATATATTCTACTGGCCGGACTTTAACGTCAACTCAACCTGATTGCTGATCAATGCTGTCTGGGAACAAAGGTCACGAGGTGACGCTGTCTGCCGGACAAAGAAAGCAAACTGATGTTTGAAGTCCAGGCGTTTTCTTTGCACCAGTTTCGCTCTCAGTTTTGCAGAAATAACTTTCAAAAAAGACCTTTAGAAGTTAATTCAGCACTTTAGTGTTAACACTTCAGAATTAACAACCATATAACCTGGGACAAGAACTGTCCGTCGTCGCACGTGGATACGTATACCCAGTTTCAGTGTTTTTGGTGTGCGAGAAATAAATATTTTGTTCATTTTACATTAAGTGTTCAGATTCTCTTATTTCTACACTAACTCCGAAAACTCAGTTGAATAGTCTAACGCGAAAAGTTTATTTAAATCTACGGGCCGAACCTGTAGTTATTCCGAGTATTTTTATCAGAGAAATTTGTCGGGATATCAGTGTGATCAGAATATACCACAGTAATAGATAAGCTAAAAATTCTAGTTATTGTAAAACATTTGAGTAAATTACATTATTATGTATTGTCATTTCAGGCCAGTTGCGATGGTCATATACACCTATTTCTGGAAACTCGTTGAGGTATTTTTATCCCAGTGGTCTGTCCCTGTGTAAATGCACCGAGTGCACGTTGATTAATTCGGGCCTGTTGATATCCTAATATTTTACGGCTGGTTGCATTAGTCTTGTCGAATAAATACTTACAAGTACATAGAGAAAAACCTTATTTATGTCAACTTTTCATTCAATAAAATAATAATTATCGTTTTATTCTAGATTGCGAAGAGAGATTAAAAGCTTATTAGAATAACTGAGGAATTGGAAAAGTCGATGAAGTGTATTTTCTTGTTAAAGGTTATTAGGATCCTAGAACGTGAAAAATAATACTTGGGTGTATCATTTCGTTAATTTACAATACCACCACCAGTTCTTTATATAGGTATATAATAGTGAATAAAAATAGCCAACTCTCTAGTGAAGAGTTACTTTTACATACAACGTACAGTTAATATGCTGTGAAATGTGATCCTCAAAAATTAACTTTAACTTAATTTTCCTAAATAAACCGGGCCCAAAGTGGTTTCAAAAATGTTACAAAGAATCACGCATGCGTATAATCAAGTTACGTTTCTATACAGCGGATGAGTAATAATATTAATAGCTCAAGTGAACGTTATTACAAACACGCCCATCACAAAACATAACCTTTAGAGACTGCACTGTACTGGTCATGTTTTGAAATGTTAAACATAAAACTTTCAGTTATCAGTTCACTAAACACAATTACGTTAGAGAGGTCTTGTAAAATTTATTTTTTCGGTGTATGTATTTATGTATCCATGAAGAGTAGATTCTACTTTGCATTATTATAAGTTGTTGTTTTTTAATCCAAAGAGATTCCCTGGTACTGTCAGCTTAAGTTTTCGTTTAAAAAAAAAATCAACATTTTTTTTTTCTGATTACAACCACGTTACGATAATTTATAATGCAAGTTTGTCAGTAAATTAAAAAGGAAAAAAATGGCTAATAATATTTATATTACGATTCTTCTTTTACCTTCTAGGCTTTCATAATTCGTTTGTTACTTCAAAGGTAGTACATGTAATTACTTCAACAATTTAACTGTATGTGGTACTATTACTACTTTACTAGACCTACAATATGATATTGCTACATCCGTGTTTATTAGGCGTATTTTCATTCAAAATAAGGCTACAATTAAATAAAATAGTTAACATTTAGACTTAAAGAGACAGTTGTCACAAAATAGCGCTCTGGGCCGAGGGTGCGTTATAAGAGTAAAGGTCAAATCCTACTATTCGGTTACAATAGTCCAAATGCTGGCGGTGGGTGCTACTGACTAACTGCCTTTCATCTAGTCTATCAGTTGAAAATTAAGAACGGCTAACGTGAATAACCAATGTATAGCTTTGCGAGAATATATGCGAAAACAAACAAATCCGAAACCTAAAAGAAAAATATATGCCTGAAAAGCTTGTGAATTAAAGAACAACCCCCCCCCTCTCACACATACATAAAGATTGTTGGTAACAAAGACGAAAATATTCTGTAAAGACTCTCCAAGTGCAAAACTACGCAATAAAGTACCCGCGCACTGCCGCCGTGGAGAAGCGAACCCCTGATGTTAGTGTTGTTAGTTTGTAAACTTACCACTGAGCAGAGACGTCGCTAGGTGCTTAAAAGATTCGGGGATCGGACCCATAGTCGCGGAAATTTTCGGCGTTTCAGTATGATATCGATCATTGTTTTCTATTCTGATTTTTCAAGACACAAACTTGGAATTCGGGGTACCGTCAAGTAGAATCGGGGCACGGGCCCCGTGTGGAAACGCCTAGCGACGCCTCTGCCACTGACCTACCAGGAACTGCTAGAAAAGCGCATAACAACTTCAAACATTTCTACCTAACTATACCAAACTTCAAAGGAAGAAACGTGGTAGATATGTAAAGATTTACTTTGTTCTAGACTCTAGAGTAACCTACTTATTCACTTGTCTGTGGACGTTTTATGTCCTTGGGAAAAAACAAAGACGTTCGATGTAAAACAGTTTTTGTATACACTGTTTTTATAGGTACTAGTATAAAAAAAATGTGACATTTTCGTTCATTAAAGAGACAGACACGCACGAACAGAGATTTTTAAACTGGTTTTTCTATAGGAAGAATAAATTACATTGTTTTCTAAGACGAACTTAGACTTCTTGTTGGTTAGGAAATAGGAAATACTATACGTTGCCTGTATGTCTTGAAGTTCATTTTTCAAACAAGAGGGAATTATCAATAGCCGCAGCTGTAATTAGATCTCAAATCATTGAAGAGATGGAGTTATGAGCTAAAAGTTTGTACTTGAAA
Source organism: Limulus polyphemus (assembly GCF_000517525.1). Taxonomy (NCBI): domain Eukaryota; kingdom Metazoa; phylum Arthropoda; class Merostomata; order Xiphosura; family Limulidae; genus Limulus; species Limulus polyphemus. The sequence goes on from NW_013668133.1 coordinate 78,951, forward strand.
AAACTCAGAGCCATTCTCTGAGCCGCTGTGCCACGGCTAAAAACGAACATGTATGCGTGTATAGAGGGCACACCAGCAACGTAGGCTTTGTAGAAACATAGATTTCAGCAACTGAATGCGAGATACATAAGCAAATTAAATAACAAAAAGCAATGGCAATTCAAAGCTAATTTGCGTAGAAAGAGAATATATATATATATATTTGTAGAATAACTCTAATCTTTACTTTGATGTTTTTTTTAAGTCTGCCAACTGCCTTGTCTCATTATCTCTATATTTCATTTCCAGCATTAAATTTTTGAAATCGTAGGAGACTGAAGTTCGATGAAATATTCGATTAATTAAGAGATGAAAAGGGTTAAATGTTTTACATTTATCTTTATTGTAATCACTTTTTATAACAAGAATATATGTTTGACAAGCGAAATAATGCAAACGCCAGATGAAATTATGGGCACTTCATATTTCACTGCCACGCAGTGTCTCAGCGGTAAGTCTGAGGGCTAACACCGCTCAAATCCTGGTTTTGATACTTGTGGAGGACACATCACAAATATTCAGAAGAAATGGTAGAGGAACTAAAAATATAAATAGAAGTTTTAACTTAGTAACAGCGTTGTCTTCATTAATTAGTAACTAATACCCAAGAATCTATGTCATTATTTATAGAGATTAATTTTTGAGAGGTACAACAAAAATTCAACTTCTATTACTACTAAATAAACCCTATCACAATAATTTTGCTTTTAAATGGTTTGTTTGTTACAAAATAAATAAGATAGAACTACAATGCCTAAACTATTTATTTTAGTAACTAGAATTAAAAAGGGGGGTATATATGAAGTATATGTGAGGTAAGACGGTCCCCTCCTGTAAAACAGCCACCTCTGTGTATCATCAGTTATGAAGTGCTGTAACTTACAGTAAATTTTTATGCTAGTATTTAAATAATTTGAATGTAGTTAAAAAATGCGGAATTTGTTTTAAATTGCAGTTCCTATAAATTAGATGGGTACAATTTTCCTTCATCTTGGGGGTCAGTTTATCAGTCCAATAGGTAAAACCGCACGTAAGGTGCCCGTCCTCCATCTTCCCATATACTCGTGTAATTTTTAATAAGTTGACAATCCGAATGAAAGAATAAAACAAATTGTTGCATGGAAACATAATGAAGCGACTTTGTGCATTATAATATCCACGAGAAGTGTGCTTTGAAAGGTGCATATCGATTTTATTTGAGATCGGTCGAAAAGCGTAGACGCCAAAAACAGCTACACATCTGTTTTATATATATATATAGATTTATTATGAAGTCTTTTAAAGCAAGCCAGGGTTATTTATTAAAACATCACAACTAAAAGAAACGAACATCAATGCTCAGTTCCAAGATCATTCAAACAGGTAAAACATATCTTAACCATTAGTAGCTAGGGAGCGAACAACTAAGCATACGTGACACCCAATAGATGGCTTCTATTAATGATTCTGAATTTCAGCAGTGAAGCCAACATCGGTTGAACGTAGCGAAGGTTACGTTACACCTGACTACGGATCACTCCTACATATAGCCACACGTTTATCAAAGATTTATTATTATTTATTATCAATATTATTAATAATTCATAACAAGGGTTAATAGCATGAAAATCAGTACTTTACTTCTTATAAAGTAGGCTAGGACCTGAGGTTAGGGTGCTCGAGTCGCGGACTCGAATCCCCGTCACCAAATATTATAAACATTATAAAACAAACGTTATAATGTGAAAGTCAATGCCGCACTTCATTGGTAAAAGACAAGAACTGGCGGTGGGCGGTGTTGACTAGCTGCCTTCCCTCTAGTCTATTACTGCTAATTACGGACGACTATCGTAGATATCCCTCGGGTAGCTTTGCGCAAAATTCAACAAAACAGTGATTTTTCGATCACTCATTCTTGTAATTTATGGTAACACTAGTTTAAAAGGTCGGTTGATTTTTTCTTTAGAAATGTAGTTCTTTAAACCGTGAAGTAATAAACCTTTACTTTGTATTTGAAGATCCAATAATTTTGTGACACTACTACTTTTTTAAATAACTTATGATATTGTAAATCACGATCTACGAAAGGTAGTATTGTTACAGAAAAAGCTAGAAACATATTTATTTACTAGTGTAAAGTACAATCAAAGAGAGATTTAATACTTTATGTTCATACGGCTCCAGAGAGTACAGTATGCTTGTCAAAGGTAGCCACTTTAAGTCAGATGTTCGTGCGTTGGTGAAGGTAATAAGCAAAACAAAATAGAAATGTAGGCATAACCTTGCTGTATAGTTGTAAAAATGCCATTACGTGAATTTTGAAAAAAAGCTAGTTCTGATCAAAACAGTCTGAATTAAGCTCCTCAATACATCATTAAAGTCTTGCGAAGTCATTTTCCTAACTTATGTGAAGACATGTTTATCGAACATAAATTATTTTTATGTAATAAAAATAACTCGCGAATAATTTTAGAAATTTGTATTCCTGCCATTTTCTTTATATTTATAATCATAAAATAAAACAAACTCTCGAATAAAAACCACAGAAAAAAATTGAGATTTTCAATCTTATCAATGTTATTTAACATAAGTGTGAATGAAAATCAACGTTTCTAAGGAATTTGATAATTTAATACTGATGATATCTAGACTCGATTATATTTCACAATGCAAAAAATTCCAAAACATTTAAATATTGTTTTAGGATTATGATTCAAGATAGAAACCTATAGTATACAATGCCATGCATTTTAAACAGTAGTGTACAAAGTCCGGGTAATATAGCACACACACACCCGAAAATCCACTTATGTTACCCCCTCCAGTGGCACAGCGGTATCTCTGCGAACTTACAACGCTAGAATCCGGGTTTCGATACCCGTGGTGGGAAGAGCGCAGATAGCCCGTTGTGTTGCTCTGTACAAACCACTTATGTTTTATTGATTTTACTTATCATTTTATTATTGAGGATGATACATATATAAGGTTTTTAAAAAAATAAAATAATGCTGTATTAACTATGTCAGGTAAAGATTTAAAAACCCGAACCAAAAAAAAACGTCCAATTTTCATTCCACTATCTAAAAGAGTGTTGATTCTCTGAAGGTAAACTTGTCAAAGTTAAGTTTTTTTTGTTATAGTTAAGCCACATTAGGTTATCTGCCGTGTCCGTGGTGGGGAATCGAACCTAAATATTTTACCTTTAGCAATCCGTAAACTTACTGCTCTCCCACCGAGGGACGCGACAATTAGGAGCAATAAACTTCTTGATTGACGCCGAGCAATAAACGTTTTGATTACCGCAGCTTTAAAAAGTTTTGAAAACAAATGTGAGATAAACGAAGAACTATTAAAACAGAAATAAGATTTCTGTCACGTAACAGGACTTTACATAAAGATTATGTCAAGAAAAAATCCATATATTTAAAACAGAAGCCCACGCTAAATAGTTAAATAAACATGAATTTCATTTATATATTTATTATAGTATTGCTTTCAACAACAATCAAAACAACTTCTCCCACGAACGAAATAATACACTGATAAAAATAAGTAAATAGCAAAATGTGGTGAGCGAGAAATGACACCAAAACAGAGTTTTAATTGTAGTTAAAAGAGTTTCATGGATATTTTAACACCGTGTTTTAATTGTAGTTAAAAGAGTTTCATGGATATTTTAATACAGTATTTCAATTGTAGTTAAAGGAACTTAACAGATGTTTTAACACAGTGTTTTAATTTTAGTTAAAGGGGTTTAATGGATTTTTAACAGTGTTTAATTTTAGATAAAAAAGTTTAATTTAACTTTTAGCACAATGTTTTAATTTTGATTAAAGGTAAACATATGTAAAAATTAGCCAACTTAATGGATAACCGTTATTTTATCAGAATGTAAAATCTACTTATATGTTTCTGGGCTCTTACAGTGCTATCATTAGGGCGATAATGCTGGCTGTAACAGCACCGAAACGTCTTTTATATCACGTTTCGTAATAGTTATTTATCTTATAGTGAACATTTAACTGCTACCTTGGGAAAAAATTCGTCTTATTGGATGCTATGTTCAATAACATTAAGAATGTCTTTACGCATAATAAAACGAATGGCGTAGATTTCAGAATACTTAACATTGTTACTTTGACAAGAATATTAAACATTGAACATATTTCTAGTTGATTCGAGCTATTGTTGAGGTGTAAAAATACAGCTATTGTTCAGGTGTAAAATTCCAGCCATTGCTGAGGTGTAAAATTTGAGACATTTTTAAGGTTTAAAAATCCAGCTATTATTGAGGTGTAAACTTCGAGATATTTTTAAGGTTTAGAAACCCTTCTATTATTGAGGTGTAAAATTTGAGACATTTTAAGGTTTAGAAAATCCAGCTACTGCTGAGGTGTAAAATTTGAGACATTTTAATGTTTAAAACTCCAGTTACTTTTGAGGTGTCAGATTCGAGATATTTTTAAGGTGAAAAATATAACTGTAAAATTCCAGCTATTGTCAAGCTGTTGATGTTTTATATATATGCTCTCGTTGAAGGATTATGTCAGCAATTAGGAACAATTTCACCAAAACTTTTTGATCATATTATAATTTTGTCTAACCTATCTACTCTCCTGTGACTGAATTTCAAGAATATTCGAACCGCAGATACTTCTTCTATTCTGTATTCATTGGTTGCAATTCAATCTTAAGTGCAGCATTACTGTACTAAAGCTAGAAATAGTGATGTTTCCCTGGAGAAGGTCAGCCTTTATGTTTTCCCAGTATTTACATGGTATTGTTTAAGCTCGATTCCTTGAAAGCGGACCTTCCTAAGTTGCTATCTCAGCTTTACCATAAAAGCCCAGAGCGGTCATTTTTCATGGTTGAATCTGATACATGGTAACTAAAGAGGCATCTGATTTTGCTTTCTTTCTACCGGTGTGTCTTATTCTTTTGTCTATCCTGGTGTCTCTTGCAGCGAAGTGTATATTAGTCCTGTGGGTGTGAGTATCGTAGTAACGTAGTTCCTTTTAAACAAATTTCATAAACGAGTATTTTTATTTATCTGTATTTCCGAGTCGTAAGGGACATTTATTTTCATTATTTTCTCATTATACTGGACTTTTACATTTTCTTCGCGCAAAACAGTTCTTTCATTAAACGATCAAACCTTCATTCTTAAAATCTCTTGACACTCATTCATCAACCTTCTCTTTGTTCGAAGGCCTGTAAAAAAGTCAACTACAGTCGTTCGCAGCTGTTTGAGATTCAAAGTATACAAGTTATCTAGATTTATAAAAACAAAACATGATCAAAGTTAAACCTAAGAATGTAACGAAACCACATAAACAAAAAAAATCAGAGTAAAAAAAAAGGGAGTAATTGTAAAGAAAATTAAATGATTGTGCCAGCAGGTTTCTGGTGTATGAATTTTAAACATGCGAAAGAAATGTACACAGTCACATGTTGGGTAATGATGGTCACACTACATAGTTCCTATGGTGTACGTACATCAAGAAAAAAAGGTACTGAACTATTGATACATGAGTTAAACTAAATAATTCATGGAACAAAAGAAGTTGAAGTTTATATGCATAAGACTGAAAAGAAGAAGAATGTAGTTGAAAGAAGCTAAGGTTGTTAAGTTTGGATGTTCATTCAGTACCAGTAAAGCGTTTTTGTTGAGCAAATTCTTGTTTAAGGAATTAAGGTTATATCTTTGAAATTATCAATAGAAAAGGAGTAATTAGTGTTAACACTACGTGTGTGGATAGGGAGAGCAGAAAGCTTTCAAATTTTCTGAAAGCTTCTGTTCGAAATATCTATATTTAAAAAAAAAAGAATATGAATTGTTTTATTTCAATCTCTTGAGCTTCTTACAGCTAGTCCTTTTCTTTTCTGCTCTGTTGATTGATCTAAACCAGATGATGTAGTCGAGTCTATTCCGATCTTCAGGACTTCACTTGTTTGCAAGTTCAAGATGCTTTCGGAATAGTTAAATATAATGTGAATGCCTTTTATGGTGGTTCCTAACACTGCAAAGTGGGCTTTTTTTTTAATTTAACACTTTGAGATGGTATTCCCACAAATCAATTGTCTGTGTATATAAAGAAACCTTATAGGCTTAGTTTTGTGTCATATATGAAGAAGACAGACTAAGATACTGTCGCAATATGAAGTTTGTTTTCTACGATGTATATCACTGTGCTTACAAATCGTTGTTTGTTAATTTACAAGTTGTTGTCAGTTATGTAAGTTATTGTCATTAAGAAAGTGGTGGTCCAGAAAGTTTGGAATAGTTCAAGCGAAATATTTGTAAAAAGTGTTGTAATTTCAATAGTAGCCATAGTTTGTTGGTCAGCGTAAAAAATTTAAGACATTCAGGAGCAAAAACAGAAAAATGAATCTGTAAAATTACAAATTTATTAGCAGTTGAATGGAAACTAAAACCTAGTTAGTTTATAAGAGTGTGAACCGCCACTAGATAAAATTAGTCTAAGAGATGAATTGTTTTTTAAAACATTATGTTACTTCGGAAAGTGAACCAGAAGAAGTTCTTCGAAAGTGTTACCGGATATAATACTGCGTATTTTGTTTGTTTGTTTTTATGTTTGTTATTGTACGTTGGAGTTGTTCTTCACATTATACAATAAGGTATATCAGTCAGTGTTTAGAGATAATCACAAATATAGTCACGTTTGTCAGGTTGAATAACAACAGTGTTATTATCGTTTGTAAGATTTTTTTAAAGCTGGTGATTCATCTCGAGTTGTTTTATGGGAGTTAATAGTTATAGAAAGGAGACAGGGTAATGTTTTAAAATTATTTTTAACAACATTAACATTGTTTAGTGTGTTCCTACCTTTGAAAACTGGAAAAAAATCCTAACATTTTAAAATTACACTTAAACAGTTTCACTTTACGAGGTGGTATTTTAAATTTTAGACTTTTAGCTAGAGCAGTTTTACAGACTCCACTCACTTCAACATCTCTAAAGTTCAAACCGAGTTTCTTAGGATCTAAGGTACCGAGGAATGTACCAGGAAACATTTTGAAAGCGTGCAAGTTGAGAAGCGGCTTTAACGTTAAGACGACGGATTACATATGTTAGAGAGTTATAGTCAAACCTGGAGCCAGAGTTTTGTAGTTTATCATTCAGTAACGATGAGGTTGCATAATAAGGTGATTCTGTCGACGCTGCTTTACCTTCCTTTCTTTGCATGTAAGATGACGTTAACATGAACGATAAGCCGAAAAGCCTTGAAGTTGGTGATTTGTAGTTTTAAAGGTCAGCAAGTTGAGGATTACTTGACGTTGCTTACACGTTGTTAAATATTGAAGGTCAAGAAAGATCTAGATGTTTTTTTCAGGTGGCTGGCAGAGGAGTGAAACTTTATTTTCACACCGCCGGGTTAAAACCTTACAAATACATTTCACAAGGTGGAAATAGGTTTGCTTGTTTGTTTGTAGGTAAGCACAAAGCTGAAAAATAGGCTACATGTGCTGTGCTCACCTCGGGTATCGAATCCAGGTTTTTAGCGTTTAAGCCTTCAAACTTACCGCCGAGCCACTGGGGGTGGGGGTATCTCATTGTATTTCTAGAGCAAAGCCAAATTGGGCTATCTAATATATCCACCGCGGGGAATCGAACGTCGGACTTTAGCGTTGTAAGTTTATAGGCTTATCGCTGTCCTACCACGGCACCAATTGTAAACAAATTTAATCAAACGTTTTGGAATCTTCAACTTCCACCATATATTTCTTCTGACAGTTTCAACTTCATAATCTCGGGTTCCTTCAACCAGGAATTACTCATGAAAGAAAGTTTACTGATACTGAATGAATATCTAAACTCCATAAGTAGGCTTAACTTTTTCAACCATCTTTGTTTTAAATATTTTTCATCTTACACCTATAAACCGCAACCGCTTTTGTTGCATACATCCTTTAAACATATATTACTATATTCCAGTGCCTTCTTATTTTTTGATGTGATTAAAACTTTAAAAGTAGGCTTAACTTCTTTCAACCATCTTTATTTCAAATATTTTTTCATCTTACACCTATAAATCTCAACCGCCTTTGTTGCATACATCCTTTAAACATATATTACTATATTCCAGTGCCTTCTTATTTTTTTATGTGATTAAAACTTTAAAAGTAGGCTTAACTTCTTTCAACTATCTTTGTTTCAAATATTTTTTCATCTTACACCTATAAATCTCAACCTCCTTTGTTGCATACATCCTTTAAACATATATTACTATATTCCAGTGCCTTCTTATTTTTTTATGTGATTAAAAC
>NW_013668133.1:87886-88725 GCF_000517525.1 Limulus polyphemus
GGGGTGTTTCCCACTATTCTTACATTGTTTTTTTTTGCTATTTTCATACATCAAACAAACAGGAAATCACGTAAGAAAATTATCGCGTTATTTTTAAACCGCTACCCGACTTACTACGCTTCTGTTTCAGACTGCTCGCACAAGACCAAAATGACTTATAGCAGGTTTCTAACTAAATTTCAAGATCGTATATGTTTAGGAAACCATAAACGTTCCTCGTGAATCCATCAAAACTTGGGGAATTGTTTCACTTTACGTTCCTCTCAAAGATTTTATGTAGAACCATAAAAATAGCGTTCCAAAAGATTATTTATGATAACCAATAGATATTGAAGAGAGTAAAACACCGAAAACTTTAGCGCAAGTACACTCTGAATTCTAACTGACACACCCTTAGTTTGTTCTTGTTAGAAAGAGTTTTACCTTTATGTTACATCTGTCTACATATGGAGCGTTAGGGTCTTTGAACAAAGTATTCGCTTGTACGTTATCCAGTGTACTTTAATGGTGACGTTTTGTCTAAATGTCATTTAAAATAAAATATCGGTTCAGCGTTTTCAAAACTGTTGGATCGGCAGGAAGAATAAATAGGCGAAACGGTAAACTCAATTAAAATGATCAGTTCTCTAAGTAAACGTGTCTGTATCGAAGAATAGATAGACGAAACGTTAAACTCATTTAAAATGATCAGTTCTCTAAGTAAATCTGTCTGTATCGCAGAATAGATAGACGAAACGTTAAACTCAATTAAAATGATCAGTTCTCTAAGTAAATCTGTCTGTATCGCAGAATAGATAGACGAAACGTTAAACTCAATTAAAATGATCAGTTCTCTAAGT
>NW_013668133.1:88735-93664 GCF_000517525.1 Limulus polyphemus
GTTATTAACCCTTGTTCTAATTCTTATTTGTAAATAATATTATGTTATTAACCCTTGTTCTAATTCTTATTTGTAAATAATATTATGTTATTAACCCTTGTTCTAATTATTATTTGTAAATAATATTATGTTATTAACCGTTGTTCTAATTCTCATTTGTAAATAATATTATGTTATTAACCGTTGTTCTAATTCTCATTTGTAAATAATATTATGTTATTAACCGTTGTTCTAATTCTCATTTGTATATAATATTATGTTATTAACCCTTGTTCTAATTCTTATTTGTAAATAATATTATGTTATTAACCCTTGTTCTAATTCTCATTTGTAAATTATTCGTAAGAAATGTACAAAAATTACACTTTACCAACTTAATCTAGTTCATACATAACAGTTGCTGTTCGTGTAAATTGATAACATAAATGGCGTCGCAACTACTACTAGTGAGTTCTGGTGTCAGGCGAAAAGCCTCGTTGGCAATGGATATGCTAGGTATAGTGTGTTTTACATATTGTTATACATTCTTCTTTACTTTCACTCTTAAGATCTCGGAATTTACCTTATTCCACACACAAAGTTTCACAACACTGTGTCCGTCGACGTCTTGGACATGGTAGTGTGAACAGCGGAAGTGGCCGTTAAACAAAAAGGTACATATAACAATACTGTTTCACAGTAATGAAATGCAAGAAACATGATGACACGAATGCTAAGTTAGCATTTTATATAGAAACAGCAAATGAATGAGTGATGAAGCCAAACTTCGAACAATTTAACATTTCACAGCCAACCTTATCGGGTTTCATATGAAATAAATATTTCGACAACCCAATATGTAAACAAAAAATAATAATAATAAATAACTGGTTGTATTTATACCTGAATAAGTTGCTCAAGTATGGCTTCTTTCGGAACGGGATCAAAAGAATATGAAACGAGACAAATTACCTTGTGTACAGACATGGGTAAGTGACTTTTTGAAATATACTGGAGAAGTTGAAAATGTTCACAATTTAAATGTATATAATGTAATATATTTCTTCTAACAGATCTAACTTGTAAATAGTAAAACATTCAACTATAAGAAAGGCGTGTTACATTGATAAAAGTATTAAAAATTGCTTTGAATGTTAAAAAAGTGTGAGCAGAAAAAATAAGGTGTTTTTTTTACGAGTTTTGTTTACGCAAGGGCGTCCGCAGAACTTTTTCCAGGGGGTGGGGGGCAAAGTGGTGTGAAATTGTGAATTGAATAAAAATATATATATATATATACGTGTGCTGAATGAATAAAGTAAGAATTATGTTTCTCATTTTTCCAGGAGGGAATAGTCCCCCCATTCGGCCGCCCATGCTCAGTGGTATTCAGGGGTTCTTCACAAAGAAAACAGGTTGTGGTATGTTTTGTTTTTAATTATTGCGTGTCAACCCTTCAGGGACTAAACGTATTTTCAAAATCATGATTCAGTTGATGTTCGCTGTAATATTTTTGTATGTCTATTTACAATTTTATATAAACAATAGTGTTACGAACTTGTTCACTTTCATCTAGGCTAGGCTTTAGGGTTCTGTGACGGAAGGAATGAAATGAGAGGGTTCCATGACTTTGTAAAGTTTGAAAACCAGTGTGTTAAACGATGTGATCTAAGTGGCCGACGCCTATAAAGGCCTTGAGACAAGAATATTTGGCCTTCCCCCCCCCCTTCCCTCCACAGCTCAACCCTACTAAGGTACGTAAGTAGGGAAAATACATTAAAATGTAAAATAAATATGAAAAATATATTTTTTCTTTTTTTTAGTAAGAAATGTGACTGGGTTTGGGGTATAGAGAATCTCTAGTTGCTGACTTCCTTGAGGGTGGGGGCCTGTTCGCATGTGGCCCTTTCACGAGCTACGAATGAATATCGGGGCGGTCCTCTAGGTCTACAAGAGTTGGGAGTTATGTCATCACAAGGACTCTCTGTGCACAATAAGTTTAAATTTTACATATCTCGCAAGGGGGTCTTTCGTAAAGACGAGTCTCAGTTGGGCCAGACAAGCTTCCAGAACAGCCAACTTCTCTGGCATTTTATAATCTATGTGAATATGGTTAACAATATCATTTCGCTAGGTACGTACAGTGATATATGTAGGTAGTTTACGAAACTTTCCGAATTACATGATCTACAACTTCACCCACTACATATATGCTTGTTTACGAAACTTCCTATACTACCTGTTATACAACTTCACGCACGATATATTTAGGTTGATTGTTTGAAACTTCTTGAACTACCTGTTCTACAACTTCACGCACTATATTTTTAGGTTGATTGTTTGAAATTTCTTGAACTACCTGTTCTACAACCTCACGCACTACATTTGTAGGTTGATTGTTTGGAACTTCCTGAACTACCTGTTCTACAACTTCACGCACTACATTTGTAGGTTGATCGTTTGAAACTTCTTGAACTACCTGTTCTACAACTTCACGCACTATATTTTTAGGTTGATTGTTTGAAATTTCTTGAACTACCTGTTCTACAACTTCACGCACTATATTTGTAGGTTGATTGTTTGAAACTTCCTGAACTACCTGTTCTACAACTTCACGCACTACATTTGTAGGTTGATTGTTTGAAACTTCCTGAACTACCTGCTCTACAATTTCACGCACTATATTTTTAGGTTGATTGTTTGAAATGTCCTGAACTACCTGTTCTACAACTTCACGCACTATATTTTTACGGTTGATTGTTTGAAAGGTCCTGAACTAGATGATCTATATATATATAACTTTAATGCTGAAAAGATTATTTAACACTGTGATATTTTTCTTAAGCCTGCGTTTTTTGTTTCGTTCCTATAAAAAGATATATGAATTAAATATCTTGGTTATATGTGCTCCTTATTTTATAATTTAATGCTGTCAGTCAATCTAAACATCAATTTAAAACATCTTGTGTTAGAAACAACAAAAGTGTAGGTCTGGTTTTAAAACAACATAATCATTATTGGCTAACAATCTACAGCATAACTGTGCTGGCTGATACACAATCTTTGTGTTAAATTTTATACAAATTTACATACACATAATAATATTAATAAATAAACAAATTAACAATTAAACATTGCATAAAAACAATAGTATAAAAGAGCTCTTCGTTTCCACCAGGTACTACACCTGAACGGTTTAAACCGGAACTCGTCATAAAAATGTAACTTCATAACACAACAAAGTATTTATATAAACACAATTATGAACTGAAATCCGCACGTCATTTGTATTGTTAAAAAACTTTTGTGTTTATATTGTCACAAGAATTAATTGTATTACAATAAGTCTGTGTTTGGAAAAAAACTATTTCTATTGTTGTGAAATAACACAATGTTTGTGTTAATTTACAACACAACGTTTTGTTACAGTGTTCGTTGCAAAAATGGTAATTTATTTGAAAGCGTAAATAATGTGAAATATTAAAAAATCAGTTTCTTCGTTAATTTGCTAAAGAATATAGATATATGTTATAAAATATTCTATCTCAAGCTTAACATAATAAATTGAAGAAAAATAGGAAAGTGTAGAAAATTATTATAAATTAAAAACATCCAGCAAAGATTATTTTAACTAATAAATCTATCACAAATAATCACTTTCCGAAAATCATCTAAACATCATCAATAAAATATGCGAAATATTACTAGTGTGAGTGTTTTGTGCGAAATACTTAGCGCAAGTCTGCCTCATTAAATTAGACATTTTTCTTTCAAATGTACAACAAAAATATCTCCTTTATTTACTGGATTCGAGGAAATACGTTCCTGATCCTTTTTGGTAAAGATAACACGAGGTCATCGGTAAATTAGCGAAAAGGAATAAAATGAAAGAAAAGTCTACTAGCACTGAGTTATGAAACATTTCCATCACAGTCTGTCCAATTAACTATCAGGTAAATTGCATCATATCAATCAATTTTCTGCTTTTACTTGCGCGTTCTTGCACGTGAAAGGACCATGATCCGCCATTAATCCCCCTCACAATATTCTTGTTCGAAGGAAAGGGTGTGATGTTAGCATTCATGGCTTAATTGGACATTAACAAAGATGGATAACTTTTGATCCAATAACATACTTACTTATGTGATCGGCAAGTTTCTGTGTTTTGGATCACTGAAGTCGTCTACTTTTATCAACTCTGTCTACTTACTGTTATTTTTTTTTATAGTAACGTTCCCTTAACTTTTGTATGGTAATGAAGATATGTGTCCTAATGTCGTACCTTCAGTTTCCGTTATAACAAAACAAGTTACAAGACTTCATGTTGAAATAGACAGTGATATCAGAATATTGCTAAACATTTTGTAAGTAGTCGGAAGGAAATTAATGCATGGCCGTTTTCCGTAATCATTCACAGATCTGTAATACAACTAAGCCTTGTGGAAATCGGTATACGAACTTCAAATATGACGTCATGTGAAACTTAGCAACCCATATGTTTAGTGAATTGAATTACGAAGAAATAAGTGTTTTGGATTTGTTTGTTGTTAAGCATAAAGCTACACAATGGGCTATCTGTACTGTGCTCATTGCAGTAATCGAACCCCGAATTTAAGCATTATAAGCCTTCAAGCTTACCGCCAAGCTACCGGAGAGCATGTATTTTGATAACACCAAAAAATTACACAGATCATGCCAGGTTTGTTTATGTAACACTCAATATAGACCTCAAAAACTAAAATCGAATAAATTATCGCTCTTTTGGAACTTAACATAATGGTTCTCATCTGTACTTTAAGCTATTACGTCTCCACCAGGATCGAGGAAACAGCACGATAGCCGAAGAAACCATTTCCAATCATGCGGGTTAAAGTGTCACCAGGATCGAGGAAACAGCACGATAGCCGAAGAAACCATTTCCAATCATGCGGGTTAAAGTGACCAAGCTTGATG
>NW_013668133.1:94441-99237 GCF_000517525.1 Limulus polyphemus
ATGCGGGTTAAAGTGACACCAGGATCGAGGAAACAGCACGATAGCCGAAGAAACCATTTCCAATCATGCGGGTTAAAGTGTCACCAGGATCGAGGAAACAGCACGATAGCCGAAGAAACCATTTCCAATCATGCGGGTTAAAGTGACCAAGCTTGATGATGCTGATGACCCGTTCAATGGGTCGAAAAGTTGTAGCTATCAAAATCGAAATTTCCTTACTGTAAATATTGCACAAATAAAAACAGTCATGATAACAATGAAATAAAATCTACATTTATTTTGCAAATCATGATACAAAATGAAACAACATAATCATATACATATTTATATTTCTTTTAAAATGTATCAGCGCCACCACCTTATATACATAAAATATAATGGAAGTTGTTGTACAAAGTACATACAAAAAAATCGGTTACGACGACAAGTAATAAAATCTGTCAGGCCTAATGTTGAATCAGTACAAAATGTATTTGTTAAGAAATCCGCTTTTTAACTACCTTTCATATAAACGAAAGAAATTCAGGTTGAGCACAATATTCTTCACTCTGCTTCTGAACTTTTATGATTCTTAAGATATCTATATAGAACGTAATTATTTCAATCTTATTCACAGAGTGTGTAATACGTTCATAAAAGTAGGTCAGCATTCGTATGACCTCTGTCTACAGTCGCTGGTCCACGATGGCGTCCAGGTTGGTAAAGTAATTATTGAAATTTTCCACAATGGTTGTCCTGAAAATAGTTTAGTGACCTTAGTGACAATAAACTTTGATAATCAAACAGTACAAGCAGAATAAGATACATGGGGAAATGAGGAAGGCTACATTTTTGTTGTTGTTGTTCATAAGCATAAAACTACACAATAGGTTATCAGTGCTGTGCCCACCGCAGGTATCGAAACAGATTTTGAGCATGATAAGCCCTCAGACTTACAGCTGAATGGTACAAGTTAAATATATTCTTTTTGTTTTTAAGCTTAAAGCTACACAATGATTTATATGTTTTCTCCTTACTCCGGAAATCTAAGTCCAATTTTTTGCGTTATAAGCACTCAAACTTACCTCTGAGCCACTGGGGGTAGGACAAAATGTACTGAAACTTGTATTTTCTACCTATCTATTTGTTGTTGTGCGCGAAGGGGCACAATAGGTTATTTGTGCTGTGCTTAACAGCGGGGATCAAGTCCCGAATTTTAGCATAAAAAACCTTTAACTTTACCGTTGAGCCACCAGGGGCTATATAATCAGGAAATAATTGAAAAGTGTCGATCCATGTTACAGTATTATAACTATAGTAATACTATTTGTAGCTCACATCAACTAATAAAATTGGAAACTGATTTATAAAATAATTTTTGTATGAGTGAAAATGTTCTTAAGGTACAATGTTATCTACTATTAATTTCCCATCAGAACAAGCTACCTACTAAGAGCAAAAATTAAAAATCAATCTGGTAACGAGTATAAGAAATCAATTATATTGTTGTTACGTTCTTACTTATTGTTTCATCAGTTTGGTTCCCTTGTTGTTAACAATATTTTCAGCCGTAAAGTATGTTTGCTTGAAATCAAAGGGCTTAACATTGTCATAACTTATCACAATGTAGTCCGTAAAACGATAGCTTTTGAAGTTAAGTACCACACACTTCTAATTAGTGAAATTGATTATTCAGAAAAATAGGGTAATATAAAACTTTTGACGTAGAAAAAAAAGCTATATATGTGAAATAACATTAAAAGAATATTTGGTGTGGGAGTCGACGTATGTTTGTTTTAGGGCAAAGCTACACAACAGGCTATCTGCACTCTTTCCACCAAGGGGAACAGCGCCCCGGATTTTAGCGTTATAAGTCCGTAAATGTTAATCTGTCCTTGGATTTATAGCATTAAGAAAGAGGAAGAGAAGTTAACCGCCATATTAGAAGAAATGAGTTACTAGAATATTCGAATACAAAACAGGTTTTCCGTAGAAAATGACTACGGATATTTAAATAATATGATATAAACATCAAACGCTCACGAAGCAATGGAAACCAATAGGCTTAAAATTTGTTACGTAAACTGCAGATGTATCTTTGTCTCAAATTATTCTTAATTGGTATATTTCGGATTCAAAATCATGGGTTTAAAAATAAACATTTCAGATCTATCTTCTGCCTCCCACAGTCGCTGCCCAAGAGGCCTTTCGTATAATACCAGAACTTCCCAGTTGGGCTGGACGATGAGACACAAAATATTACCTAAAACAAATGAAGTATTTAATGTGATCGTTCTTTTCAGATTTCAAATCTATCTTCTGGCTCCCAAAGTCGCTGCCCAAGAGGGCTTTCGTACAATACCAGAACTTCCCTGTTGGGCTGATGATATCTTGGTAGAATCCTTTGTTTTGTGACGTCATACTCATTCATATTTTAGTTGCATTCAAAAATCGTTTCAGTAAAATTGTTAGGACTAACGCTCTCAGTCACGTAATTTATCTTGATATAGGAACATGTATCGCTCACGTTATAGGCGTCCACTATTCAAAACTTACTTAGGATCAATTTTGGGGTGTCTCTGATCATTGCTTGGATTTTTCTGGGATGACAGGAAGAGAAAGAAATCTCTTGAACAAATTGATCCCGTTTTTGATTTTCAGGTTTACCATGACTAAACAGTGATATAAAGCCGCAGAAGTAAAGCAGTGAATGTCTGAGAAACCCCAGGATTTATCCAAAAACTTCCGAGAAGACACTTAGTCCTGCTGAAGATATTCGATAGTTAAGTGTATTTGCCATGCGATCCACACAACGTGTAAAATAACTACTAGAAAACACGGGAATTCTACTGGGATGCATTATACGCGTAGCCAAGGCAACTACATCACTGAGGAGGTGTAGGGAAAGACAGATTCTGCAGCACAACGTACACATACAATCGTATATCAGGCCGTACAGCACAACACAGCGAAGGGATTACACCCCAACAGCTAAGTTTATTGCAAAAACAACAATTTATGCCAAGTTTAGAGCATAATAAAGTGGCTAATACAGAGCAAATGCTTTAACCGCCGGTGAAAAACGCGTTAGACAGATTATCTAAGTAGGTAGGCGCGTGAAGGACAAACACGCGCTCTTGAAATGACATTATCGTCTAAACAACTTACTTAGTTGTTAAGTTGGTAAGCGTGGGTCTTTCCATTAAAATCATATATAAAATTGAATTAAAAAACGTCGCGTCGGTGCGTGTTGGTAAGAGTGTTTGATATTTTTACCACAGCGTTGTCATCTGGAGAAAGCTTTCCTATCTTGTTTAGAATTGTTTAAAACAATTTAAAAACTACGCTAAAACATTTTTCCTTGTGTCGTCTTTACAATAATAGATTACAGAACACTCAACACTGTAATTTTACGCTTTTTTGTACTAAATTATTTATTTTGAATTTCGCGTAGAGCTACTTGAGGGCTATCTGCGCTAGACGTTCCTAATTTAGCAGTGATAAACTAGAAGGAAGGCAGCTAGTCAATATCACCCACCGCCAACTCTTGGGCTACTCTTTTTATCAACGAATAATATGATGTTCGCTGACAAGGATCATACCCATGACCCGTAGATTGCGAGTCGAGTGTCCTAACTACTGTATTAAATCATTATATTTCCCTCACTGTATTCCTGGGTGTGAATTTCTTATATGACGTGCTGTTTAAGAATAGTCCGTACAAATCCATATAAACCCTAATGCCGTCTTACAGTTTAGCAGCAATAAAGTAAATGAAATAATTAATTATCATTTTTAGTGTAGTACATCTGAATTTCGGATATTGTAATTCTATTTATATTTTGTAAATAATTTTTTATTGTATTGTAGTCACAATATAATTTGTATTTTACTGTATTTATAACTTAATTTCTGTTGCACTTATGTTCCACTCTATTTTGTACACAAAATACTAATACAATTATAAATACAATACAAATTACTCGATAGCATTGTTGTTTATACAGTTTGATAATATAAATTATATTATATTTTGTAAATAATTTGTATTGTAGTGAATTGTGATTGTATTTGTCTTTTGTACCTAAACAAAGAGTGACATGTACACCGTTGTTTATACAGTTTTATAATATAGTTAGTTGTAGAATTATAAACGCACTTTTCTCTACGTTAAATTATAGTGAAATAAAGAAAAGTCTGTTTATACTTCTACATATCAATTTACCTACGTTATGAGTCTTAAACAACAATACAGTTAGTTTCAGAACCACTACTTGCGGCCGTCATCGAACATATAATCCGTTCAGCCATGGTGGCGTTTTAATGTGCCGGTCAATGGCACTTCTCGTTGGTAAGAGAGTAGTCCAAGAGTTGGTTGTGTCTGGTGTTGACTAGCTGCCTTCTTTTCCTCCAGTCCATCACTTTAGTAGCTTTGCGCTAAATTCCAAAAACAAACATACTACTGATGAGCCCTTGTATTGGCGAAACACTTCATCGGCACTGAATATGGTAGAGTGGTTGACGCATTGTTATACATTTTTCATTATTTTCCTCATAAGTTCTTAGATGTAATATACAGGGTTGGGCAAAAGTTACCATACAGTCGGTACGCAGTTGATACTAAAGAAAATGTTGCGAAAACAATAGAAACAAATTTAATTATCATTTATATCAGAATAGCAGTTATGGGTTAAACTATTTCTGCCCTAACCTGGGTCCGTATAAATCTAGTTTACATTGATGTAACTCTGAATTCGGACCTGACTGTTCAGTAGCAATAAAATGAATACAACACACAGGCTGGGCTGTAATATATT
>NW_013668133.1:100220-101687 GCF_000517525.1 Limulus polyphemus
TTAGGTTACTTTGGTCTGGTCGTTTAGCCCATGTGTCCCATAAGGTAAATTTGAAAATTTTAGAAACAAACAAATTATCTGAGTAAATACAATTTGAATCTAGTGAATTAATACTGCAAATATTAGTGTACTTAATTAAGTCCTCGTTATCTAAACAACTACGTAGGAGTAAAATACTACAATTTCCGTTCACTTTTATTTTGTCTTAATCAATAAATATAATTCGCTTTCGTATTATGTTTGTGTTTCTAGAGTAATTGCTCATACCGGAGATTACCGAGAGTAATTGGATCGGAAATAACGGAAACTTCACACCAGCATGAAACTAATACTGTTACGTGAAAACAAGGTTTTGATATAATTTTATCAACTGCAACAATTGTTGTGTGAATTTATAAAACACATAGGAATTATATAATGGACAATAACACATCTATTAGTGCTAACTTCTGAGCACAAACAAGTTGAATATTTTTAATTAAAACTGAATTAAATGAAATTAAATCAAATTTTAGTAACAAAAATTTAGCAGTAATATAAATATATAAAACGTGTGTGAAATCTAATTTAAGTTAAACATTATAGTTGTACTAGTTCTATGATTAGTTATTGGAGTTAAATCGAAGACAAATTGTAATCATAATACGGATTACAATTTCGAGACCGTAAATTTCACTAAATCTTTAGTTGCTTACTTTAGATTTAATGACTTTTCTGTGTATAATCATTCAAGCGTTTTACAATATTCGGCTAGCTTACTTAGGCCTACGTAAGAAATAAGTCAACAGCGCAAAGTTACCTTAAGATTAGTATCAAAAACTGTATAAAACTAACCAGAATATTCAAACCGAAAAGCAGGTTCACAAAGTCCATAACTTCGCTACTTGTCCGTGATTTACACATACAAATTATTCACCTAAATAAAGTAGATTCACAAAGTCCATAACTTCGTTACTTGTTCGTGATTTACACATACACATTATCTATCTAAATAAAGTAGGTTCACAAAGTCCATAACTTCGCTACTTATCCGTGATTTACACATACACATTATCCACCTAAATAAAGTAGATTCACAAAGTCCATAACTTCGCTACTTGTCCGTTATTTTACACATACACATTATCCACCTAAATAAAGTAGATTCACAAAGTCCATAACTTCGCTACTTGTCCGTGATTTACACATACACATTATCCACCTAAATAAAGTAGGTTCACAAAGTCCATAACTTCGTTACTTGTCTGTGATTTACACGTACACATTATCCACCTAAATAAAGTAGATTCACAAAGTCCATAACTTCGCTACTTGTCCGTGATTTACACATACACATTATCCACCTAAATAAAGTAGGTTCACAAAGTCCATAACTTCGCTACTTGTCCGTGATTTACACATACACATTATCCACCTAAATAAAGTAGGTTCACAAAGTCCATAACTTCGCTACTTGTCCGTGATTTC
>NW_013668133.1:102575-111620 GCF_000517525.1 Limulus polyphemus
TTTCCTAACGATGTATACAATGACACAAAAAAAAACTGAACAAGAAACAAAATCTTTCCAACGGTGTATACAATGACACCAAAAAAACTGAACAAGAAACAAAATCTTTACAACGGTGTATACAATGACACCAGGAAAAATTAAACAAGAAACAAAATATTTCAAACGTTATATACAGTGACACGAGAGTAGACTGAACAAGAAACAAAATGTTTGTAACGATGCACAAAGGGATAGCTCTGAGTAAAGATAAGAGCTTCCATAACTAGAGTAGCCAGTTTGTTGTTGTTAAAGTGATGCTAATCTTTGTTAGGTAATAAATACTTCCTCGGAAGCGGCCAGTAAAAACCTTACTTTATAAACGTTGACTGTTGAAAAAAATGCGTTAATGCTCGCTTCACTAACGCTTTCAACAAGGATCATCATCTGGGCGTATCTTTGATAAACACAAAAGGCAAAGATAAACTTACCTCCTGCGCGTATTTTTCAGAAAAACGTAGCTCGAAATTTATAAACGACTACATTCATAGAAAAAATTCATACATTAATAGGTTAGAATGATGCTAGAGAATGAAATGGAAGCGGTGGAAATAATCTAGAACACTAAGTAACATTTTTTTTTAGTTATTTTTCCTGAATGCTACATATTGAGGAGGGGGGAAACATCATCCAACTTTAACACGTACTTTCTGTTATTTCTAGAGTGAGTGTCCACCATTTGTCGATAAAGTACGACACATATATGTTTAAGTACAACTACCGTACGTCTAGAAAATCACAAATTTCTAAGTCTGTAGTATGCCCATCACTTATTGGAATTGTAAATCTTGAAACTGAAATGTAACAAGTAGTTCTGTTGTTGTTGTTGTTGTTTTCTATGTATTTTAACACTATTCATAAATGTAACAAGTAGTTCTGTTGTTGTTGTTTTCTATGTATTTTAACACTATTCATAAATGTAACAAGTAGTTCTGTTGTTGTTGTTTTCTATGTATTTTAACACTATTCATAAATGTAACAAGTAGTTCTGTTGTTGTTGTTTTCTATGTATTTTAATACTACTCATTTGTACCAGACAAAGTACTCAAGATATCTTAGCCTTTACAGAATTGGACTTTTGTGACACCTCTTTAAGTACAGCTCTGATAACTTTGGTATGAATATGTATGTACATACATGTGTGAAGAGGGTGTACATGGAGCTAAATGTATACATGCTATTGGTTATCTAGGCCAAGGCCAAAACTCTATCTGCCAGGCATCATCCGTATTCAAATTTGATTTAAATCGTCTTTATCTATTTTGCATATTTTATTATCATCGTTAGAATACCATCTATTAAATTACTCATGTATTACTCACTTGAACGCCACCTGGCCACTAAAATTTGGCGCCACCCAGTGAATAACGGCGGCTTTTTTCGGTAAAGAATCTTTGTGCGTGATGGCAAGACAACCTTGATCTTCTAAGGTTTTCAAACCAAGACCACCTTTGAACGAACCAATCGGTCTTCCGGTTTCTGGATCATAAGCCTTAACCATCAGCCCCTCAAATGGTGTTTCTCTGGTTCCCCTAATTGTAACTAGAATAAACAAAATTAAATACAAATATGTTACTGTGTGTATTAGTTAATAAGAACATATAATTAGAAATAAGTTTACAATGTGGGTGACAACTAAAGGGTTATTTATATACTAATGACGCCAATTCTATATAACAACCTGATTAAAAGTACTTGGCTTCGTAAATCAATACAAATAAAACTGAAATCTATAATTAGTAGAATGCATTGAATTATAAGTTGAATACTCTTGCTGTTAACAATATTTTTGGCCGTAATTCCAATAATATTCCACGAGGTCTGGCCAACGTGCCTAACAAATTAAGGTAAATCCCCAATCTCAATACTAAGATATTTTATTTACTAGCGTTTTAGACTATATTTTGATAAATGTATGATTTTAAAATTGTGCTTGTGTTAATATGTTGTTGTTTGATGATGCACCAAATCCAATATAGTAAAATTTTAACGCACATTTCAAGCACTTAATATAATAAATAATCATATATTTATAAAGGTTAATTTAAGAGTTCTAGGGCACAAATTTTAAAATATTTTTTTTTAAATTCCACCTAAACATTTGTGAAATGTTTGGGAATTTAATTTGGGCATTCTGCCTTTGGGGTCGTACTTGGAAATCAAAGAGAAAGATGTAGAAATTTTAATTCTTAAAAATCGGTATTACTAACTGTTGTTGTTTAAATCAAGTTATTTTTTTATCACCCACCTTGTAACACGTCACCAGGCTCATAACTGTTCGCTGATTGGGTAATTTGGTAAGGTGAATAACGTGATGGCTTTGGTCTGTTTTGACCATGCCTGGGAGTCATGTCATCACACACGTTTACAGGAGCTCCATTTGGCCAACAATTGGCAGGAAAATAAGCATGAACCAATAAAAAAACAACCAGAAATGATATAAGACTGACCCTTGACATCTTGAATCTTTCAGGATGCTGAATAAAAAAAACAAATATATATATTTCGTTAATTATTTACTGGTACACAAAAGTAAATTGTACACTGTGTTTTCTACTAATGTATTTATCAATGGTTGATCCAGATGGAGCGTTAAGATTCTGTAACCATTTTTCTTGTGATGATTTAAATCTGTAAGTTTAACTCTCTTTGGAGTTGCTTATAATTGGTTCGTGCATTGAGCGACAAAGTGTTATCATATTCCCTTAAAAATAAGTTTATAAATAAGTGTCGAACTCAGAATAACTATGTCGTTAAAGGTCTAAGAATTATGATTTAACGTAATAAATATTTACTAATATGGCTACGTTAATAACATCGAAGGCTCATGAAGACATAGCCCACAGCCACCCATCTAGTAGCTCAGTGGTAAGCTAAAAATCGAGTTTCGATACTTGTGGTGGACAAAACACAGGTGACCCATTGCGTAAAAATATGAGCACATAGTTTACTGGTTAGAATAATCAATGTAAACAACCAATGGTTTGTAAGTAAAGTTTTATCGTGTTCGTGGCATACATTCATGTGAAATCATGGAAGTTTTATAGTTACGCCATTCTATATCACGCTGTTGGATAAAATTCATAACATTTCATTAGCCTCACGTAAATTAATTCATTTTAATATAGATTATTCCCTAACAAGAGTAGTATAAAATGAAAAATTTATATCGACCTTTCACACTTCGTAAATGGTAGATGACTGTGATTGTCAGTGTTTGTTTGATTTGTAGTATTTCTCCATAAAGTATTTTATGTTACATTTCATTTTTGATAATTAAATTTTCTACAAATAAACTGTATTTGTGCCCCCCCCCCTGTTGGCTCAATGATAAGCTTGAGGGCCTCGATCTCTGTGGTGAACACAACACGGATTGTCTATTGTGCAGCTTTGCGTTTAACAACAATCATATTCAGACGTAAATAAATAATTTTTGTTGAACAACTAAATGTACTTATGGACCCCAGAATTGAAGAATAAACGTTTTGTCTCTTGTTTGTTACTTCCAGTATGAAAATTAGATAAACGAGATGCTATTTGCCTATCTTTATACATAGATTACTTTCTGTTATAACCACTCACGATCGAATTATATATAAGTGTTTGTTGAAGAAATTTACTTATAATGAATATTGGTAAATATACGAATATAAATAACATTACGGCAGCAAGACCCATGTTTATAATATCATTATTAAATTCAAAGTATGTCTCATCTTATAAGAGATTATTACATTTCTTACCTCTAGTGAATCTACCTTAAACGAATATTGGTAAATATACGAATATAAATAACATTACGGCAGCAAGACCCATGTTTATAATATCATTATTAAATTCAAAGTATATCTCATCTTATAAAAGATTATTACATTTCTTACCTCTAGTGACGAATCTGGTAAATGTTACAAATTTAAAGACTACAGGCTCTTGCTTAAGGAAACCCAGCGTTCGATTTTCTTGACGCAGCGAAAATGATGGCTTCTTTAGGACTTGTCTGTAATTTTATGTTGAATTGAAACAACAACCGAGTTCCTCTGCCCTACTTAAGGTTTACCGTCGTCATGAGGATGATGCTAAACAATCGCGACCGAGCAGCGACCTCGGAGGCAAGAGCCGTTGTCCCCTTTCGTCAGCAAAAACAGATCGGTCACGATGAGTAGGAAAGAAACAACTTTTGGGGCAGACAGTCTAAATACGTTTTCTAAAACAACAAACAAACTGTCCAGACCCGTCTTCTGATATTTCTGTTCTTTATTTTGATAGAGAACAAACTTTGAGTCTTGGTTCAAATTTGTCATTATATGAAGTTTTTCTCCGTTATATTGTTTCTATCTTATGAAGTCTACAACTTGATTGTTCAGTCTCTATACATCACATATAAACATTTGCTTAATTCCAGAAACGTAAAAATTGGGGTTCGATACCTGCAGTAGTCATAGCGGAGGTAGCTCACTGTGTAACTTGACGCTTAAATACACAAACAAACACAGAAAAATAAAGTGTAACTGTGCTCATGAAACTCGCAATTTACGTACTGCTAAGTTGGTGGTTTATATTACAGCTTAGATACTACCATGTTGGTTGTTTAATTTACAGCGTAGATAGTACAAAAATCAGGTTCAGTTACACTCGGTTCAAAAGTATCTAAAACAATATATATATTGTCTTTGTATTGATTTGCTAGTTATTTGCAGTTAACGTAGACGTCTGAAAATTAAAAAATACACGCTCACAAAAGTATATATATATCAAATGCACACTAATGGATAATTTTGAAAGAGCCTGGTTTTATCATAGTGAAACTTCTGATTTCCTCCTTTTATTTATTTTTGGAATTCAAAAAAATCTCTGTTACTGTGAAATAATTCACTTAATATTGGTTTTTGGCTTATTGCCAAGAAGTTGAAAATATCTTCTCCTGTTTTGCATGTGAGAAAAAAAGGTCAAATAACTTGCAAGCCAACTAGTAATGATTCATACTTTGCTGAATAGACATATTCTGGCGTTCCGTGGTCGGTCAACATGAGAAACTACCATTATCTAACATCGCTATCTGCCAACTTTACAAAACTGAACACACTCAAACGCTTGAACTAGAAAGGCATAGTGGGCACATGAGAGTTACTAAGTGATGCACCGACCAAGCTGGCAATTAGCCCAGAACTTAAACTAACAGTTTCTTACAAAATAAGTTCTGAAACGTGCACCCTAGCGGCACCGTTATATAAACTATGGGTTCTTGACATCTAAGGGCGTGCTGTCTCTATTTAAAAGCTGAATTTGTTTTCTTACAGTTATTCACTAAGGCGTAGATCAAAGTGCTTGCATCGAGCCAGAATAATTGCAATTTACTTCATAGGTTCTGGCAACTTCAATTTTCAATGACAAATTGAGAACATTTGTTTAACCAACATAGCCTGAGAGATCTAAACTGCAAGGCTTACATCGATATCCGTACCTAATGAAACACAGATGTACAAATATGTATATAGTATATTCTCGCTTCTCTAGGCGCGGATATTCGATTAATGATAATCTATGTGTTTAACCAACATTGTTTAACGATACTCCCTTATGTAACATGGTCATACAGATAATATTCAGAAAGTAAACGCGAGGTATTCGTATTGTTTAGACGCATCAAGCGATACGTGTAACGATTAGTTTGTGTGTTATGTAGTATCTTAGAAAGTGTATTATTGAATACATGTGTATGTACACCAGATCAGACATAGTTCTTAATATGTAAACACCGAAATAACGTATTATTTCATATGTGTGTATGTACACCAGATCAGACATAGTTCTTAATATGTAAACACCGAAAGCACGTATTATTTCATATGTGTGTGTATATACACCAGAACAGACACAGTTCTTAATATGTAAACACTGAAATAACGTATTATTTCATATGTGTGTGAGTACACCAGAACAGACACAGTTCTTAATATGTAAACACCGAAAGAACGTATTATTTCATACGTGTGTATGTACACCAGAACAGACACAGTTCTTAATATGTAAACACCGAAAGAACGTATTATTTCATACGTGTGTATGTACACCAGAACAGACACAGTTCTTAATATGTAAACACCAAAGAACGTATTATTTCATACGTGTGTATGTACACCAGAACAGACACAGTTCTTAATATGTAAACACCGAAAGAACGTATTATTCCATAAGTGTGTATATACACCAGAGCAGACACAGTTCTTAATATGTAAACACCGAAATAACGTATTATTCCATATGTGTGTAGATACACCAGAGCAGACACAGTTCTTAACTTGTAAGCACCGAAAGAACGTATTATTTCATACGTGTGTGTATGTACACCAGAGCAGACACAGTTCTTAATATGTAAACACCGAAATAACGTATTATTCCATATGTGTGTATATACACCAGAACAGACACAGTTCTTAACTTGTAAACACCAAACTCTGTGTAGTGAAATATAAAATATATAATTATAGACATACGTATATCAAAAACCAACATATACACTGCTTACTCGTGGATACTAAGTTCTTTGTTTGATGTACAAAATCCCTATGTATACAAACATGTGCATTAAACAGCAGCGTACAAACCGTTCATTCGTTCAGATATTTTGCTCTGGTATATAATTATTAACTTACATGTGCAAATAATCAAGATATGTTCGTTATCAATAAGACATGTACAGTCCCGTAATATATTTTAGGAAAATTTAATCTGCAAAAGTATACACGTCGTTCTTCTATTATAGTCATACACACTACTTATCTATTAAGTTTTGTCATTATCTATGTTTTATAGGTTATGCAATTTCATGTCTAGCACAGGTCTATGACACTGGTTGCATAGCAACGGAACAAAGGTGCGGGTTTTAATGAATAAAAATTCATTCATGAAATTAGAACGACTTAACAAGCTGGTATTAACCATTCACCGAGTGAGCGCCTTAATAGCTACCTCATACTCAAAACAAACCGATTTTGTGCTTATTAATAAGCGCATCTTTCATAATAAGCATACTCATAATGATGAAACATGAGTATTAACACGAGTACGACTTTCGAGTTCAACTTGATTTGATAGATAAGCACTAATTACAGAGTACTCTGTTACAGGACAAATGAATTTCAATATTTTATGCAGTTTGTTTGTTTTTTGTTTTGAATTTCGCGCAAAGCTACACGAGGGCTATCTGCGTTAGCCGTCCCTAATTTAGCAGACTAGAGGGAAGGCAGCTAGTCATCACCACCCACCGCCAACTCTTGGGCTACTCTTTTACCAACGAATAGCGGGATTGACCGTCACATTATAACGCCCCCACGGCTGAAAGGGCGAGCATGTTTGATGTGACGGGGATTCGAACCCGCGACCCACAGATTGCGAATCGAGTGCCCTAACCACCTGGCCATGACGGGCCTATTTTATACAGAGGATAACCTGGGGAAGATAGATCATCTGTTGAAATTTAATTACAAATACATTTCTCTGTGTTCAGTTAGGACTGACAGAAGCTGAACTTCACAGTGCCCTGAGGAAATGTTCGTATGTTCCTACTCACACCGATGCTCCCGAGAAACTGGCGCCCAAGGCGAATGTTAATAATGCCTATCGTTAATGTCTGGCCTGTGTACATTATATAACACGTAATACTATAAAACACAGTGTGTATCTGTCTGTCTGTTTCTGGGTCACGTTATTACGAAATTTAAGTTGTTTGGCTTCCTGTCAATTAGAAGCGAGGAGTATACGTTAGATCGAAAAGTAAAGATATATTTGGACTAAAATGTACAAATAAATTGCACCTTTTTCGCAATTTGAAAACATATCTTTGTTAAATCGTCGCTGTGCGCCCGAAAGGACGTAAATATACTTTAGTAGACATGTTATACTACATATTAAAAGCTTATCAAAATTTTTAAAAAGGTCTAACGTTAGGTCATACAATAATATTAGAAGATTATTTAATGATAGTATTAAGTGCGGTAAGGTTTAGCCCTAACTGAACTAAAGCAAAAACATACACAAGTTACAGTGTTAATTTATCTCTTTATCGAATATCTTTATCTTCACTTAATAAAGGCTTAACTAATGTTAGGACTACGACAAGTGGACTTATAGATTTCAGTGTCTTGATTAGAATTATTTTGTATTACTCTATAAATCCTGTATTTAAAGAAGTACTGATACAATAAAGATACTAATATGGCCATATATGTTTTGTGGGTCTCTGCTAGTTATGCAATATTGACCGTAGCTCTAACTCGTTTATGGAAATTCTGTAGCTTTCGGACAATGTATATTTAATATATAAGTGAGCAACAAAACCATATCTACTAGAGTTTCACTTAAGTATATGCGAGCTAAGTATTGTATCTACTTTTCCGCCCGAGTGTCATAATTTTGTTGATAATCAAAATACAGCGTTTACGATTATTTTCTTCACTCCATGGCATCCTATCGAGTTCGTTGCATATACTTTTATAAATATGTGCACATTCATTACAAACATTTAGAAGTCGAGATATACAAGATAAAATGAAAGACACAACCACTAAATAAATGTTCAGTATTTTCTTATATCATTTTTAAAGGAAAATCAAAATTCACGGTGCCAATGTAAACGTAAGTTGGGATATACCACATTCGTATTGAATATTTGGGTCGATCGTGGCCAAACGCTCAGCGTGCGCAGTCTGTGAATCCGATGGTTTATAGTGCGCGTTCCTTTGCCAGAAAAACGTACTCCGCACTTTACGGGCATGGGTGTGCAATCAACGTTAAAACTAAATCCTGCTATTTGGTCGCCCCCCAGTGGCACAGCGGTATGTCATATCTATCATCTCCATATGTATACCAAAATGATCACAGAATCAAATTCATAGAAACAAAATTCATCTCAGAACCTAAATATTTTAACCAAAAATGTATTAGGGTTTGTTTGTTTTTTTAATTTCGCGCAAAGCTACACGAGGACTATCTGCGTTAACCACCCCT
>NW_013668133.1:112620-126454 GCF_000517525.1 Limulus polyphemus
GTCTATTTATTAAATGGGATGAGTTTTGAATTGTAATAAAGGATTGTTAAACTGCTACCACCTGGCCATGCCGGGCCATATATATATTAGGGAAGCAATTGAAATACATACAAATACAAACAGACGGTATCAAGTTGTTTTTGGTATCGCTAAAACTGGAATTTTATGCTGTATAACATATCCAAAATCTGCAAAAATCCACTTCGGGAAGTTTTTTTGTTTTACATTTTCCCAAATCCACTTAAATATAAAATTTTGTTTTTTTTGGCCTGAATAGTGTTAAAGTTGTAAAAATTAATTAAATTTATCTAGTAAATGTGAACTTTGCTTTGGAAAATGTCTATAAAAAACCAGTAGTATTGAAATTCCAAAATCTAAGAAAGCAAATTGTAGAAGATGTATTTTCGAATTTGTAGCACGCAGGATTTAAGAAGGAAGATTTTACTAAATGAAAATTGTAAGAGACATAGTGCGGTTGTCATATTTTGGTTGAAATATCTCAAAATAAGACTGGTTGGTTCGCTTGACTGACTTCCTTTTTGAAAACTGCTTAATCTACCGGATGAATTTTCCTTTTTTTTTCAAGGGGGGGGGACTCAAGTAGAATTCCCATGGCTCAACTTCAAAGCATAACGAAATCAGAAAAACTAGCTCGTAACGAACCACACAATAGAAACATTGAGAGAAGAAGACAGACTTGAAAGTTATCAAAGTTCTTTTGATGGTTGCAATGAGAATTCGAGTAGTGAAAGAAACTAGGCCTTCGTAGGTGCATTCTATTTTTAAATCTTATATTTGGGCATGTTATTTAATTACAATTCAATAACGCTATGAAGAGGGTAATGGTTGAGAGTACGTTAAGTATTCAGTTAGTAAAGATAACTTATCTTGTTATCTATATGGTACAAGCTTGTTACGTATTAGAATTTCAAATAGTCTGAAATTGAGTTAAATGATACTTCGGATTTAGCAGTTAAGTAAAAGCCGATATATAGTCAGTTTATGATATTTGCCAATAAGATTTATACACACAGTTTTTTTTAATACAAATATCTTTTTATATACACACAACAATACAATTTACAATAACAGTTATTACAAAAACTGATGTATATACAAAACGTTTACAAACTTACAAGCAATATAAAGTCTTCTTCCTAGTCTGGAACTTCTTTAATGTCTTATCGAGGGTTCATGATGAGCAAGTTAATTTCGAGTTGACGTAGGTACAATTCACTTAACGGGGAGCTAGCTAGCTCTGTGGTCTTCACTGATTATACGCCGATTTTTTCTAACGATGACGTTAGGTAATGTTTTCATAAAAGTACTAATGTCCGATGTGAATCCACTAAAGTTAAATGGTTTGTAATGTTCGAAATTTATAAATGTTTCTGGTCAAATATCTGAAGTGTCCCGATTAATAAGTGTTATAACAATCACAATTATAGCTTCCGAAGTTTATAGCACACCAACTAAAGCAAACCAATAATAGATACTCTTTTTTGGTGAATCGCGTTGGTTGCTTTATACTATCAAATAGTAGCATTTAAGAATTTAGTTAAATTTAAATACACTTACTATTTCAGAAAACATAGAAATAGCTATTTGTGCTTAGAGATTTAACGAAAGCCTTTGTTTAATGATCAAGACAGTTCCATGAATACATACCACCCTTTCTTGCTCAGGTGACCCAGGGATTTTCAATCACTATCATTTCAGGATATGCAGAAATACTCTATGTTGAGTCAGGTATTATATCACCACAAAATGTGCAGCAATACTCTATGTTGAGTCGGGTGTTATGTCACCACAAAATGTGCAGCAATACTCTATGTTGAGTCAGGTGTTATGTCACCACAAAATGTGTAGCAATACTCTATGTTGAGTCGGGTGTTATGTCACTACAAAATGTGCAGCAATACTCTATGTTGAGTCGGGTGTTATGTCACCACAAAATGCGCAGCAATACTCTATGTTGAGTCAGGTATTATATCACCACAAAATGTGCAGCAATACTCTATGTTGAGTCAGGTATTATGTTTGAGTGAAGACATATCTTGTTGTTGAATATTTGTTTGTTTGCTGTTAAGCTTATAGCTACACAATGAGCGATCTGTGCTGTGCCCACTACGGGTATCGAAATATGTTTTTTTTAGCGTTAAAAGCCCTCTGACTTACCACTGAGCAGCTTGGAAGGGGCTTGAATAGATGTATTTCTGACGAAAAATAGAAGAAGTGTACTTGTATAATACTTTAACCATTTCAAGGCTCAAATGCATAGGAGGGGATAGCAAGGGTAGGTCAACACAAATAATTAATCATTATGAGACTACTACACAGTACATGTCCGAATTTTACCATGTATATTTTAGAAATAGTTTCATTTGAAATCTATAAATGCATTTTTTTCTGAGGGATCATACCCGCTGATTCTCTTAGAATTACCATGGCCAAGTTTCTTATAAACTTTAAACCCCCAGATAAGCTTTGCTCCCTCCACCTGTCTGTTATTATAAAGGAATTCTGTAATTCTACTAACTATATAATCTCAGTGTGATGATAAGCTAGTTCAAGTAGTTTAACCAGTTTCTCTTCATAATTAAACCACGCCATACCGACACGAAGGGTATTAACCTGTCTCACAACAGAATAACAATCTATTAAACTTCCTTAATAACCTTGACAATAAATATATATTATCAAAATACGCCCCCCCCCTTTCTTTTTCCGCTTCAGTCATGCAGTGTGCCAGAAAAACAAATCAAAAAACTTCGGTGACGAGGAATACACTTTGAGACTAATAATGGCTGGAGACGGCTTGATGATGACAAAACCTTGTCGAAACGTTGTACATTTGCTGTTATGTTAAACTTATATTAAAGTTTTTCTTCATTACCCATTCAAGCCGTCTCCAGCCATTATAAATCAGAAAAACGTTGGCCTTACCTTATGCAATCGAGTAAAGGCCTGCATTATATCGGCAAACCCGTTCCTCACTAAACTTTGAATTTGTTTACGTTGAATTAACTCGTGATTTACTGACTTACCTCGGATTGGGAACGTTCTGTAGGGAACTTAACACTGTAACTGTTCAGCGTCAAGAGCAAAGTTACTAATGAACTCCGTGTTCATTAGACCTTTACCTTATATCTTACCAACTACAATATTAGCTACAGTAATCTAATTTACATAATTTCGAAAACGTTTCTTTTTACATTTTCGCACCCCTATGTAACAGCCACGTGTTTTTTTTTTGTTGTTGTTGTTTCATTTAGCTCAAAGTTACGCAGTATGTTATCTACGCTCTTCCCCCACGGGAAACCGAACACTGGAATTTAGCGATAAAAGTCCGTAAACGTACCGCTGATCCATTTGGGGATTACTCTGCAGTCCAGTCTTATTTACGGCTCTGGTTATATTTTAGATGAGTGAGCAATGGATCAGTCATGATAGTATCGATTTTATTTATTTGTGTTTAAGCGCTGTTTCGACCGTGGGTTTCGAACCAAGAATTTGTGTGTTATAAGCCCTCAAGTTTACCACTGAGCCACCAGGGGACTGATAGTAACGAGAAATGAGATTTTGTAAAATGTAATTATAATATTTTTAAGTTAAGCAAAACGCTACATAATGGGCTATCTGTGATCTGCCCACCACGGGTATCGAAGCCCGGTTTCTAGCGTTGTAACTCCGCAGACATACCGCTGTGCCACTGGGGGGCGATTTTGTAAAAAACTATTGTGTTAACTTATACAGGCCTCAATACTTTTTATCTCAATCCAGTAATATTTTATGCTGTACTAAAGAAAGCTCTTTGTGATTCATTGATTATAAACTTAATCAACAAGCGATTTTACACAAAAGTTTAATAAAACTAAGTATGTATAAAGTAATCTATATGTCGTTAACTTAAATATTTAAAAAATAACGCCCAGTGTGTAAGTTTTTAATCTTGACAGTCGCTTTGTAAGTGGCTGCTTTGTTTACGTTTATGAAAAAAAAAACGGATACATCAGAGCTGGCCAAGTGGTTAGGACGCTTAATTCTCGATCTGAGAGAATCCTCGTCCTACATAACATGTTCGCTCATTCGCCGGGTTTGAATCCTCGTCCTACATAACATGTTCGCTCATTCGCCGGGTTTGAATCCTCGTCCTACATAACATGTTCGCTCATTCGCCGGGTTTGAATCTTCGTCCTACATAACATGTTCGCTCATTCGCCGGGTTTGAATCCTCGTCCTTCATAACATGTTCGCTCATTCGCCGGGTTTGAATCTTCGTCCTACATAACATGTTCGTTCATTCACCCATACATTATTACGCATAAATTAAAATTAAACGACAAGCTGACGTCACGCGACTATGCCTATCGGCCAAACACGAAACAAAGTTTTTGAAAAGTAATTGCTAATTAACTGAGCCTTATGACAAGTTTAATTATATAGCCTTAAAATATTTTCTGTTAATATTCTCACCTAGATCCTGGTGGCTAGGGCGTTCGATTCTCAATCTTAGAGTAGCAGGTTCGAATTCCCGTCCCACCAAACAAGCTCGCTCGCCCTTTCAACCGTGGGGGCGTTATAATGCAACGAGCAATATGACTATTCGTTGTTAAAAGAGTAGCCCAAGAGTTGGCGGTGGGTGGTGATGACTAGCTGCCTTTCGCTGCTAAATTAGGGACAGCTATCGTATATAGCCCTCGTGTAGGTTTGCGCGAAATTCAAACACATAAACTAGTAAACATCAGAGCTAAATATCAGTTTATGGATTTGTCTCGTATCATTCAAATAATAACCAATGAGTTTGTTAATTTTTAGCAAAATGGTAGACGAAACCAGAACGAACAGAACATGTAACTGCTTGAGGCCTAACAGTAGTTAGTTTTAAAATAACACTTAAAATTAAAATGTATGAAATACTTTTAGTTCTCATAAGTTCAGTAAAATTTAAATAATGTGTAATCTATAAAATAACAGTTATTTACCTATTTGAGTCTTACTTTAAAAAATTGAGGGGGATCCTCCCTAAACCTCCAGCTAACTCGAATCCTATAAGGAGACGGTGCTGATTACCTGGCTGCTTGGGGGATTTTACTTGCTAAAACCAACATCGAATTGAATTGATATAATTGACTTGAAAATATTATTATTTGTTTTTCTTCTATATCGAATCTACACGATTCACATAAAACTTTATAAGCGCTTTAATTATTATTAGTTTCCTACAGACATCAGTGTTTCTGAATATCTTTTTCGAAATTAAAGTATTTAATAAACAGTTTCCCCCTAATATGGGCTTGTCTGTGTGTATGTCTGAGCAAAACTCCGTGATTTTAATTAATGCCTTTTCTAATTAATCAGTATATGCTGGTTCACTGTCTTCTGTGTAGCTGGACAGTTTTTGTTAATACTATGAAAACTGATATCAACTAATTAACACGAAATCATTATTTTTTAAATATCCATTAATGTTGTTTTTAACTACCAAGAACGCGTTCTTCATTGATTAAACATTTAAATGTACTTCTTTCAATAATGATACATT
The DNA here is from genome assembly GCF_000517525.1 of Limulus polyphemus. Classification (NCBI taxonomy): domain Eukaryota; kingdom Metazoa; phylum Arthropoda; class Merostomata; order Xiphosura; family Limulidae; genus Limulus; species Limulus polyphemus. The sequence goes on from NW_013668133.1 coordinate 118,166, forward strand.
AGATTAAACCACAGAATAATTACCGATCTTAATATAGACATGTTTCTGTATGACATGAATTGATTACGTCTGGGTCATGTAGCAGATGCAGAAATATCCGTATAGGACGAACAAAATGGAGGAATCAAGAAAATCAGAAATGTACGAGATTGTAAGAGTAAAGAATAGACCATAGAATACATAGGAAGTGTGAAGAGATCTAAAGGGACCAGAAAGAAATGATATGAACCATTGAAGAGGAAAGAAATTGGGAAGAAAATGAATAGACTTGGAAGATGATGAAAGGGAAAATAGAAAATGTATGAGTATATAATTTATAAAAGAACAGAAGAAGAATTAAGACAATGATAAATATATAATGGTATTGAATTAGATGGATGTATATCTAGAAATATAAATAATGTGTTGTAGAAAATTTTGTATTACCTTTCTTAAAAAAAAACATTCTCTAATAAAAAAAACTATTTAAATTCAAAATTTAATGAATTGTGTATCAGGTTTCATAGTCCTAAAATGTTTTTGAATTACATCAGTGTTGTGGTGGTTAACCCTTTCACCACCAGGTAGCGCTAAACGAATTGCGATCCTGATATTAAAAACCCCCACAGTATAGATACATAAGGTCATTAGATGCTGGTAGTGACTTATACATTGTTATAGAGAAGTTGCAACTAGGCTTATATTTTTGCTCCTGACTTACAACTCCACTATATTTATAGCTCGATTTTTATTTTTGAATTACTTTGAGAGAGTCATGTTAGATAACAAGATAAGTAATAAGGTCAGTTTATATGTTACACTAAAATTACAAACTTTCACATGTAATCAATCACCAACAACTGAACTACATCAGCCTCATTAACACCTATGATTAACAAAGCTACCAAAGTTACAGCAGGAAATAGCTGTAAAAGAATATTACCTGTTTATGCTCTCCTAAAATCCTACTGGTGATCAATATAATTGCTCCGCAGCTCGATAAAGAGGTGTTTTGTATATTTTCCTTTTAAAGATTTGTCACGGGATGTAAATTAGCCACCATCATCAAAGTCCTATAACACTTCACAATCCCCAGCAACATTGTAGAGAACCAACAGCGCTTAAAAGCAAACTTTTTCACTAGGGCCTTACAGTGAAAAGGTCATGATTCCACCATCGAAACACTGTCCTTTTTAATGGATACATTCCACTTCCTCAATAACCACACAAACACCAGTCAAGCAGGGGATTACCTAAAAGTAGCGTCATTAATCAGTCATGGGCGGACAAGTGCTAAACAAACACTACTGAAATCAATGGCCGTCACCAGATCCCAAACAAACACTACTGAAATCAATGGCCGTCACCAGATCCCAAACAAACACTACTGAAATCAATGGCTGTCACCAGATCCCAAACAAACACTACTGAAATAAATGGCCGTCACCAGATCCCAAACAAACACTACTGAAATCAATGGCCGTCACCAGATCCCAAACAAACACTACTGAAATCAATGGCCGTCACCAGATCCCAGGTGTCCCCCATGTGAAATAAAAACATGGCGCACTATAATTTGTGGAAATCAGTCAAGAGAGAAACATATTGAGATTGGGAGGAAGGTAAAGCAGAAAACGTCGGCCAGCACCTATCTGGAGACCATGGTGTAAAGTTACTTTTCATAATAACCACAGATGGTTCCTGCACCAAGAGGGAGCCATAGAGCAAGCTCTCCTATAGATTGTTGAAAGCAATGATGTGCCACGAACACAATATTTGCAAATGATTCACATGCTCTACTGCTTAAAATTCAAAGTGGTTGGTTCCCAGAGATGGCAGAAAACGAAGCAACTCGTGGTAAGATCGTCACTTGGATGCGTGAATGTAGGCACCAGACCACGCAGGGTAAAGCTAAACGAAGATTCTGACAAATTCGCAAAAGAAGCTCCTATATCAAATGCGGCAGAATATCGAGCTTCTCTGTACTAGTAAGTTGAAATGAAACCATGAAAGGTATTCATCGACATTTAGATGGTATGAGAGTGTTGGAAAACAAAGTACCGTGTGGTGTAACTAGAAAAACAAAAGATGGCGAATCAATAAGACAACGTACAGCCAGAAGGCCACTGATAACATCAGTAAACAAATTCTCTTCTATATCTTGCCAGACAGCCAGCTTTCACATTAGTGTTAGCGCAATCCCTGTGAACGTCACTTAGTTCCCAGCGACTCAAATACCTTATTAAACTCAAGAAGGTTAAAATTTAAACTTATATGTGTAATGGAATAAAATTAATACTCACATTTAAGCGCAATTATAAACTCGACCGGTTTTAAGCTGTAAAAAAATTAATAATTTGTTACGTTCATTGAATTGTTTTGCAAAGCAAACTTGATTTAGAATAGTTGAAATATCTTGAGGCCTCTTGTTCACTAGAACATAACATTTATATGGCAAATTAATACTGTATAGAGATGTTTCACACAATTTACTGTAAATAATTTTTTTTAGTATTTGTTAAGACATAAAAGGTGCGCGCATTAAAATGGTTTGTTTGAATTTCGCGCAAAGCTACATGAAGGCTATCTGCGCTAGCCGTCCCTAATTTAGCAGTGTAAGACTAGAGGGAAGGCAGCTAGTCATCACCACCCATCGCCAACTCTTGGGTTACTCTTTTACCAACGAATAGTGGGATTGACCGTAACATTATATCGCCCCAACGGCTGAAAGGGCGAGCATGTTTGGCGTGACGGGATTTCGTACCCGCAGATTACGAGTCGAGCGCTCTAACCTAACCACCTGGCCATGCTGGGCCCATTTGAATGGAAAATAACTCGGAAAATATAAAGACAAGTGCTTATGAAAATGTTCATAACGAAACGTAAGATACTTTAACGTCAATCATGCTTAACGTAATTTTAGACAGTGTGCGCGGCGTTTAAAATTTCTTTAATTGTGTGTTTGCAAAAGGTTGTCAAAAATGCAGTGTTTCTCAAGTTTTTGAACGTGTATTATAAACAGCAGCATGGGATAACTAAAAGATGGATGTTTTCACTAACATCATCCATTTTCATGTTATATAATTAAGCTTTTACTGACTGAGCGTTGGCCTAGTGGACTGCTGTTCTTAGGACCTTAGTTTGAGCCGTGGTGCTAACGAACGACGGCTATTTTTGCTAGCTTTTCATAATGTTGAATTGATATATAAGTGGGAATGCAGCTAGTCGACAATCCTCTTCACCAGGTTGTTGGGCTAATCTAATCGACTGGTGGGATTTTGAATGCAGCTAGTCGACAACCCTCTTCACCAGTTGTTGGGCTAATCTAATCGAATGGTGGGATTTTGAATGCAGCTAGTCGACAACCCTCTTCATCAATTGTTGGGCTAATCTAATCGAGTGGTGAGGTTTTATTGTCATTCTTATAACGAACCCACGGCTCCGAAATGCGGAGCGTGATTTCTCAGCAGCGGGACGCGAGCCATTGATTTTCGAATATTAAGGTCAGGCACATTAACCACAAGACCACGCCCAGTACGATAGAAACGAAATGGTTGAAATGCTGTTTGCATTTGTTTCTGTGTTTTTAGACTCACCAGAACCTTCTGGAATGTATTTTAAAACATCTGCAGCTCCTTGTGACATAACGTCACATATAGCTTGTTTACTGTAGACGAAGTGTTGAAGTTAGGAATATTTTCTCACTGAAATTGTGAATGTTTTGATAATAATAAAAAAAACAACATAAAAGTTACAGGTGGTATTTCTTCAAACTGTAGTGCGTATTTTCTCACGGAATGTTTTTTTGTTACCTAATGTAACCTAATAATTACATGTTTCTCATTACAATGTGCGTTTCAGTCTGTTGTCAAATAATTACATCGGTAGTAATTCATGCACTTAACTTATTTCGTCAATTACAGTAGTTAACTGAACATGTACTTTGGAAAATTAACTTAAATAAGACCTTGTTTGCACCTGGAATATATGATACTATACTTTTTTTAAATACCCTATTAGATTATGTTTAGCTTCACTAAACTGTACTTATAAGGTATACAAAACGCATAGGATTTTCACCACATTCTGATTATGTGTTATAATAAACGATTTTAATGAAAGGTTGAGCAAAGTGAATAAATACATGTATTTCATTTTGTGAACGTTTTATAAAAATCTCTTTTAGAAAGAAATGTTTTAACTAACATTGCCATTAATTAAAGATTAGGTCCTTATTTCTTCTTCATGTATTCTTCTGGTGAATTGACTGTTTCGTTTAATTAATTAGATTTTTAATTTATTTTCGTTGTAATAATTAGGAAGTGGGATGTTCTGCCATCTAGTGGGAATAAGCTTTATTAGATATTTTTTTTTGTAATGGAACAACAGAACACACTATTACAAATTCCAATCACAAAAGGAAGGTATACCATTACACATTCATTTTTGAGTTAAAAAATGTCAAAAAGAAAGAATTATAAAATGATTATCGAAATCAGCACTCAAGTTATATATTGAGTAGTAAGGAACAATTGATCCATTTTAAAGTTAATGCAATAAACGCCTTCTGAGGGTAAAGAAACAGCTAGCATAGGTAGCCCTCGCGTAGCTTTACGTTTATGGTTTCTAGCGTTGTAAGTTCGCAGACATGCCACTGGGGAGCGTCGAGTAGCTTTACGTGAGATTCAATAAACAAACAAACATTGAAAATTTATTAGTTCACATTATCAAGTAGACAAGGTAATAATAATAATAATGAAGGAAAAGGCAGTTGTAAATAGAAATAATAATTATCAGCATTCAAAGCCAACTATGTACCTGCATCTCCTCCAGTGCATGGTTCGGTTTAAACTCAAGCTTTTTGAAAGAACATTTTTATAAACTTCGAATCTAAAAAAAAAGAACATATCATTCGTCCCAGAAGTATAATTATTTGTATGATGGTTCATAGAAATACATGATGGTAAAAAAAAATCACCGTACATGGGTTACTTAAAAAATAACCGATGCTGATCTTCAAACTATTCGTGTTATCCACGTTGATTTGGCCCGGCATGGCGAGGTAGTTAAGGCACTCGACTCGCAATCTAATGGTCGCGGGTTCGAATCCCCGTCACACCAAACATGCTCGCCCTTTCAGCCGTGGGGGCGTTATAATGTGACGGTCAATCCCACTATTCGTTGGAAAAAGAGTAGCCCAAGAGTTGGCAGTGGGTGGTGATGACTAGCTGCCTTCCCTCTAGTCTTACACTGCTAAATTAGGGACGGCTGGCGCAGATAGCCCTCGTGTAGCTTTGCGCGAAATTCAAAAACAAACAAACCACGTTGATTTAAAACACGGCCATTTCAAAAATTTAAACTTTTGTTTATCGTTAAGCATAAAGCTATGCAATAAGTATCTGTGCTCAATCCACCACGGGTATCAAAACCCGGTTTTTAGCGTTATGAACCTACAGTCTTACCGCTGTGCCACTAGAGGACGAATTTTAGCCTCTGACACAAGAGATCAGTATTGGATTTTAAATATGATATTGCACACCATAACAACATTTTGTCAAATTATCGTCAGCGTAGTGAACTGTGAATCTTAGGATCCATGGCTCGCGTCCCTTTTCCACAAAATCGCGCTCTCCGCACTTTGGTACCGTCAGTGCGTTATAAGAGTGTCGTGGTTGTCTATAATTGACAATAGATTCTAGTGTTCACAACGAAGACACAAACAACAAAACGAGTCGTTTTGTTTTTCACATTTGTATTCAGTATATAATTATTAAAGTAAAAACCCCGTGGTAATATTTCAATATCAGGTAAGCAATTGATACAGAATCTATCATTCCAACACTAGAAAGTAACTTTATAAGATTATATAGATATAATGAAATAACTCAAGGAAATGTTAAGCTGACAACTTAAATGGCATAAAATCCTGTATCGTCACTTGTATTACTCACGTTTTCTTGTCAGTTTAAATTTATGTGTATTCTTTTTCAAACCATTGTATGTCAATCACCTGAAGATGTCAGTTCACCCTGGTGTAACATATTATATTTATATATATATATCTTCTTCCTAATAAACTCGAAGTTTTACGCTATGTTGTTAATCTTACACGATTAAGTCATATTTTGCCTTTGGGGTAATATTGGTAATCTATAGCTCCAAAAATAACTTTGAAAATTCTGCTAACGCGCGGACGCGTTTATTAAAGTTTTCATAATGAACGGCGTGGGTTTTTGGTTTATTTAAAATAGTGTGAAAACAGTTTTTTAAATTGAAAATTAGATCATAAGATTACAAGCATTTTCGCAGTATCTGGGCTTCTATTTAGTTTAACAAGTAATTAACATAAATTCGTGCATAACACCTAACTTGTTCAAAAATAATATTAAGATTAAACATTCAGTCACAATAACAAACTTTGGAAATTTCGTTTCTAAACAGGATTACACGAAACAGTGGGTACATTACTTTTTCTTTTATTCTAAAAGAACTGGTAACTGTGATTTCACTTTAAAAAGTAACAAAATCTATTAATATTCTAGTTGCTACAGCTATAAGATATTACTTCACCAAGACTGTTAAAAATTATGAAATTACTGTGTTTCTCATGTGATGTAGACTATTCCATGATTCTATTGGCTATCTTTCTGTGAAACTCTACACAATTATGAATATTTCAGTTTCGGAATAAACCAATCATGTCCTTTATCTAAAGTAAGAAAACACAGAATATAGTTCTCTCTCTCTCTCTGGGGTGGTCTCTCCTTATCTTTGTGATCTGTACCAAACATATACACACTTCAACGTTCAAGTCAAGCTCCTTATTTCTGTGAAAAGTGTGTTCTTGTGTACTTTAAGTTTGTTTTTGTAATTCAATATACACAAACTGGTCCATATGTATAATATGTGTGTACTACATAGATACATATTTAGCTGAATATTTAATGTTCCCCGGTGGGACAGCAGTAAATTTGCGGACTTACTACGCTAAAATCCAAGGTTCGATTTCCCGCGGTGGACACAGCAGATAACCCCATGTGGCTCTGCCCTAAAATTAACAAACAATAAATGATTAACATTAAATAACGTCATTAGCGAGAAACGGCATCAATGCCAAATGGTAACCATGGGAACCAATGCAATATTAGTCTCTTTTCGTGTGAGCTGGAACATATGTATACCTATTTAGCCAGAAAAACATCAACCCGAACGATATCACAAGAATAAAAGTAATCGTGGGATGAAATAGGCAGAAATGGTTATTTCTGTCATGATTCACTGCCATATCACATTTTGTGCTGTCATGTGCAATAAATATATAGACACGCACAGAGCTTAATAGAATAGAAATAAAGGGTATGGTAGCACAATTACTTTCGACATTATAGCAACCAGCTCGAGTCACTGAGTTTTCCACTTTAGTCCTGCCATCTCACGGTGGTAAATCTCACTACAGTATATAATATTAATGCAACCCAGATTAAAAATTTAGAGAAATGGATACAAATTTTGTCAAGACTTGTATAGTTAATTTCCATTTCTTATGCTGTGTTATGGTACATTTCCCTTACGTTTTTAGAATAAGACAAATATAGGCCTACCAGACCAACAGCCATGATCTTTAGAGGAAGACAAGTATAGGCCTAACCGACCAACAACCATTATCTTTAGAGGAATACAAGTATAGACCTACCTGACCAACAACCATGATCTTTAGAGGAATACAAGTATAGACCTACCTGACCAACAACCATTATCTTTAGAGGAATACAAGTATAGACCTACCTGACCAACAACCATGATCTTTAGAGAAAGTCAAGTATAGACCTACCTGACCGACAACTATGACCTTTAGTGGAATACAAGTATAGACCTACCTGACCGACAACTATGACCTTTAGTGGAATACAAGTATAGATCCTACCTGACCAACAACCATGATCTTTAGAGGAATACAAGTATAAACCTACCTGATCAACAACTATGATCTTTAGAGAAAGTCAAGTATAGACCTAACCGACCAACAACCATTATCTTTAGAGGAATACAAGTATAGACCTACCTGACCAACAACCATGATCTTTAGAGGAAAACAAGTATAGCCCTACCTGACCAACAGCCATGATCTTTAGAGGAATACAAGTATAAATCTACCTGATCAACAACCATGATCTTTAGAGAAAGTCAAGTATAGACCTACCTGACCGACAACCATGATCTTTAGAGGAAAACAAGTATAGCCCTATCTGATCAACAACCATGATCTTTAGAGAAAGTCAAGTATAGACCTACCTGACCGACAACCATGAT
>NW_013668133.1:127369-142701 GCF_000517525.1 Limulus polyphemus
GATCTTTAGAGGAAGACAAGTATAGGCCTACCTGACCAACAACCATGATCTTTAGAGAAAGTCAAGTATAGACCTACCAGACCAACAGCCATGATCTTTAGAGGAAGACAAGTATAGGCCTACCTGACCAACAACCATGATCTTTAGAGAAAGTCAAGTATAGACCTACCTGCCCGACAACCATGATCTTTAGTGGAATACAAGTATAGACCTACCTGACCAACAACCATGATCTTTAGAAGAATACAAGTATAGACCTACCTGACCAACAACCATGATCTTTAGAGGAAGACAAGTATAGGCCTAACCGACCAACAACTATGATCTTTAGTGGAATACAAGTATAGGTCTACCTGACCGACAACCATGATATTTAGAGAAAGTCAAGTATAGACCTACCTGACCGACAACTATGATCTTTAGTGGAATACAAGTATAGTCCTACCTGACCGACAACCATGATCTTTAGAGGAAAGCAAGTATAGACCTACCTGATCAACAACTATGATCTTTAGAGGAATACAAGTATAAACCTACCTGATCAACAACCATGATCTTTAGAGAAAGTCAAGTATAGACCTACCTGACCAACAACCATGATCTTTAGAGGAAACAAGTATAGACCTACCAGACCAACAGCCATGATCTTTAGAGGAATACAAGTATAAACCTACCTGATCAACAACCATGATCTTTAGAGAAAGTCAAGTATAGACCTAACCGACCAACAACCATGATCTTTAGAAGAAAACAAGTATAGCCCTATCTGATCAACAACCATGATTAACAACTTATGTGACACACAGGAAGTGGTGTTGGAGAAAATGCAAGATCACCAAGGAAACTTTTTTGAAGGAAAGCATTCGTCAAAAGTTACCATAACAATTAGACTGAATGTGCAGAAAGCAATGACTGCAAAGTCCTTTCAGCATGTTGGTGTGTCAGCGTTCACAACGATTACCAACAGTCAACACAAACATTCCGTATTCTGATATCTGTTTTAGCTGCGAGTTTTATCTAATGGCTTTTCTGTGGTCTACTCTACAGAAATGTCACTAAAACTCACTGGATAGGTTAAGAAAATATTGCAAGATATCACATTGATATTTTTATACCCAACAACACTCTTATTTCTGTAGTTTATTTATCAACTTGTCTTAATTTCTGGTCAAGAATCCCTCTCTCTCTTATCACAGACTAGCGTGAAAAGATTGAACTTTGTTTGTACATCAGTAAATAATCTTTCCAATTTCACTCGCCTTTTCTATAGAAAACAAGGAGCTAATGTGTAACCCTAATGTGTAACCCGAAACGGCGTGGGGCGAAGTGTGAAGAGGGAGAACAAATAATCAACTAGGCGATGAAACCACATGTTTTTAAGTAATGAAATATATAACAGTTTTCAGACTTTTTAAAACTTGTGAGTGGAAAGATTTTCCTATAAAATGGATCTAGTGCATGAAATAAAAAAAATATTTCGAACGGTTGTTAAATCCTGAGAACTAATATTTTCATCTTTGGTGATTTTTTTTTCGTCGAGGAAGGTTACACTTTTCTAGCTACGTTGCATTATTTTCTTTGTTTGTTTGAATCTAAGCACAAAGCTACACAATAGGCTATCTGGCGTTGTAAGTCCGCAGACATACCGCTATTTTTTTAAAATTAGTGCTATGTCTGTTTGTTTTTAATTTCGTGCAAAGCTACGCGAGGGTTATCTGCGCTAGCTGTCCCTAATTTAGCAGTGTAAGACTAGAGGGAAGGCAGCTAGTCATCACCACCCACCGCCAACTCTTGGGCTACTCTTTAACCAACGAATAGTGGGATTGGCCGTCACATTATAACGCCCCCACGGCTGAAAGGGCGAGGAGCATGTTTGGTGTGACGGGGATTCGAACCCGCGACCCTCAGATTGCGAGTCGAGTGCCTTAACCACCTGGCCATGCCGGGCCCTTTTTGTGAGTGTAAAACACTTAAATACACCATTTCGATTTTTCGATACCTCACTACTATAAAGGCTTGGTTTGGTTTGAAGTTTTCATTGGTGGTCGTGTCCAGGGTCACTGATGAGAAGTGGAATTCTCCGAAACTAGTCTGGCTCACAGACACACACCTAATGAAATAACAGACCATTCCAAGCTTTTACTTGTTGTTAAACAATGTTTAAACAACTCTATTCAATAATATACTTGTCTGGACTATCTGTGCTGTGCTAATCACGGGTATCGAACCCCGTTTTTCAGCGTTATAAGCTTACAAACTTATTCCTGAGCCACCTGGGGGAGGCAAATATATCATACATAAAAAAATATCTAATCCTGAAATTCATTTTATTTTTCAGTATTAATTTTATGGGGAGCTTCATCTTCGTCTTGCTTTTCCAGATATGTCGTACGAAAATTTGAAGATCGTAGAATTGTATATTTCACACGTGTTTTGAGCTCACTGATACTTTTTTTTTATTATTATTATTTTTTTTTACAAAAGCATATTGTCTGTCAAAAAATAATAATACTCCTTCAAACAAAATAAACATGGTAAATATAGCCATGGCAACCTAAACCAATGACAAATATGTTAGAGCTTTCATCATTACGTACGATCTCAACTTTGAAAAACACTTACTACCATAGCAACCACGCAACTGTCACAAGCGCGTGACAACTTGATGTTTCAGAATCGGAAAAAGCATAGAAATACAAAGTGATGATCTGTGTGAAATGTAATATCAACAATGAGAAGAAACTTAGTTAGTTAACGCATTACTATGATTAATATGGCCAAGTTGATACTGATAAAACAATACTTGTTTTTTATAATGGGTAATTTCGTCCAAAATCTACGTTTCTGGAGAAATAAAAATTGTTAATAATATTGAATGCCACAAGGTCTCCTTAAACATTCTTCTTCATTTTAGTATTTTATTATTCTTTTTCAATTTGTTGAAATGTGGGTAAATAATAATCAACCTTTTGCACAACTATTTTGGGCGTGGAGTGATACAAGAATCCCACGTCAAATCTATTGGGTGGGAATAACGTTTGGTTATTTTTTAAAGTATAAAGACGGCTTGAATTGGTAACATAGAAAATCTTATTAAAATTTAATACGGTAATAAATGTACAACGTTTCGCTACAGTTTTTCCATCATTCAGTTCAAGTAGTTTACCTCATGATCAAATTAAAGTTTGGTAACTTCTAAAGTACCCACTAGATGACACTCACGACGTTTAAGTTGCTATTTACTCACAGGAACGTTCAAAGTACAACTGCGCAAGACGACGACGGAGCTTTTGATTATAGTATTACATAGTAAAGCAAGTTTCTTCTCCATCTTGACAGCAAACCAGTAACGCATTGTAAAAAAACAGGGAATCCCGGATTACTGCCTTAATAAGAACAACTGTAGAAGATGAGTAGTGAAGCACCAGTGATCGTGGTGGGAGCTGGTATTAGTGGTAAGTTTCATCACGCTTTTCGGTTTTTAACCGCTAGATTAAAGAGCTATTCATAACTGGTAAACTTCACTGTTACAGTACGTTCTGAAGCATGCCACCTGTGCAGCTCAGATAAAAAATAAATAAAAGTAGTCAAGATTATGGGCATTTATAGATAAGCATAATGAAATGAATTCAAAGCCAGCGAAATATCGGAAAATCAAAAGCTTGTTACACAGTGACTTGTAGGAGACGAAAGATAGATCAGATATGTTATTTCGAAGCACAATGGACAAACGAAGAAGAATGTGAACAAAATAGACAAAAACAAAAAACACATGAACAATTAACTTTTTTTAAGCAAATGGTAAAGTGGAATTATTTTAAAACATTGCATCTGGTGGACAAAGATAGCCCATTCTATAACTTTGCATTTAACGATAAATAGTTAAACAATCCACACTGCTAGGCTACCCGACCGTTTAATTCCGTAAAGACTTCTATGATCAGGTCTGGTTTAACGAATTTCAATAATAAATAAATATATATATATACGTTTAATTACAAACTAATATATTTCTCTGTGAAGCTACAGCCATTATTTACAATTATTCTACAGTACTTTGTTATTGCCAAACTTTAAATTAAATGAAATTTGAATATATATATATATTTCAAAATGTAACAGAAAAACATTTTACTTTTATTTTAAAATGTCCATAAAATTCGTTTCTTTTATCTTTGTACACTAAAAAAACTTTGCTTCTAGAAATACATAATACATACGCAAAAACTAGAAAATACCTCTGCTTTTAACTTACCCTTACTGAGAATAAGAAATTTACTGCTAATTAGTGACACAATTTATGCATTATCCACATTTGCATTCTCTATAGTAGTATATTAGTTTTCATATTCTATTACACCGTATAAAAGAATCCGGTCCGGCGAGTGTTAAGTAAACACTCGTGAAAATATAACGTGGACTAGGCACAATGCTATTTTTTGGCTCATGTAAACACTTTAAGAATAGAAGGGTAGGTGTGGTAGATACATTCTTTTGGAACCGCATTTACCAAGGTACGTAATGATAATAATAACTAGATTTAATTGCGCAGGATCCTCGAAAGTGTTCTGTTTCAAGAGTAAATAAAAACAAAATTAAGAGTAACAAACATTTGTATTTATTTCTTTTTGAAGTTCGTATGTCATCCTGTGTTGTAGCCCACAGAATCCATAATTCTTCTTGTGGTTTATGGCATGCGCACGTTTTACTGACGTCACGACAGTACAAATTGCATCGTTAAGCGTCCCTTATGTGACGTTATTTTAGTGTCTACTGACTGACTGACTGCCTGACAGACAACAAACTACTGTGTAGTGGTGCGAGTTGTTAAAATAGGTGACCAGTTCAGGCGACCTTCGGCCCACTTTCGGGGAAATTATCATCATGACTTATTGTAACAACTGTTCATAAGATTAACCCTATTCCATAGCTATATTTTTTAATTTTGTTTCTGATTTGGACACTATGAAATGTCACGGTACATTTTCTATGAAATATTTATTTATCGCAGTGTAAGCAAACTATGTTAAAGCTGTTGTTTCCTTTTGTGAAGATGTTATGTATGTGACAGAGAAACAACAGTTTTTACAAAATCATTTTAAAAAGCACTTTGTCTGCCAACATGTCTAATTAAGATGACCAGTTCTGGTATTTAACGAAAGGCTTTCTCGGCATTAATACGTGACAGACAAAAATATATTTAAAATGGTATTAATGTATACATGTGTGAGAAAAGCTTTGTCTCTGTGTGAAATTGTTTTGCTCATGTGTGTGTGTGTGTGTGTGTGTGAGAGAGAGAGAGAGGAGGGCCATTGTGTCTTTGTGTGAAGCTGTTGTGTTGTCTGTGTGTATGTGGTATTCCATAGCATGCGAAGGAATATTTAGCACACACGTAAACTATCCCCACATAATCAGTGGTTCGAAGGTTTGATGGATGGAATATTAATATGGAACATGTGCAGAAGAGGTAGAGCCAGAGAAGTTTGACGAACGTGACTAAATACTATATTTTGTTGCTACTTGTTGAATAAGATTGAAATTAAAATAAAGCTTATAGACGGAACGCAAATATATTAAACTGAAATAAAAACTGAAAGTTAAAGCAAAATGTGTCACTACATCATACAGTAAGTTCAACACACATCTCTCTTGTGATACTACATCACACAGTGAGTTCAACACACGCACATACCCTCTCTCGTAACACTACATCACACAGTAAGTTCAACACACATCTCTCTTGTGATACTACATCACACAGTGAGTTCGACACACGCACATACCCTCTCTCGTAACACTACATCACACAGTAAGTTCAACACACATCCCCCTCTCGTAACACTGCATCACACAGTAAGTTCAATACACATCCCCCCTTTTGTAACACTATATCACACAGTAAGTGTCGGGCTCAGAACTGTATTTATATTTATGGCAAAGCCAATGAGGCTACGTGCAGTCGTCCCTTATTTTCAACTACTGACCAGACGGAGGGCAGCCAGTTACCGCATCCAACCACTCATCATACACGCCAAGAGATTGACTGTCACTCTTATAACTTATCTACAACTTAAAGTGCGGGAAATGTTTTGTGGTATTAGAGGCAATCTATTAGAGGCTAGCCAATCCTAATTTAGCAGTGATAGACAAAGTTAAGGCAGCTAGTCAACACCGCCCACCGCCAACTTTTGGGCTACCCTTTTACCAACGATTAGTGGGAGTAGCTGAAACATTACAACGCTCACCCGACTGAAAGGACAAACATGTTCAGTGATGGGGCTTCGAATTCGCGACACAATCACAAAATCACAAAACATATGCACAAACAAGCACGTCATATTTATCATCATAACTCAATCAAACCAAACAAAATGTTAATGGTTTGTGGAAGGGGGAAGGGGGGTCACCCATTCTCTAATGATGGCTGTTTTTCACTACTACAGCTGTTAGTTTTAAATTAAACCAAACAAGAAAAGCTAACGGTCTCTGTGTTAGACCAGCCATCCTATTGATGGCTGTTTTTCATTTTTACAATTGTTGGGGGAATCATTCATTCCACTGATGTTTGTTTTCACAACTACTACTTCTGGTGTTTGTCAGCAGACAACGAAAACATAACTTCGACGTTCTTGTGTCTGCATTCGAAGAAAACTAAAAAAATGTATAATTGGATGAAAGACTAAAAAAAAATGGCGAAACGAATAACAGATAAAACACGTTTTTCAGAGGATTATCTATTTGGATAAAAATAAACGTGTAAATGAATAACTGGTTAATTAACAAGTCAATAGAAAAGTCCCCTGGTGGGGCAGCGGTAAGTTTACGGAATTACAACGTTTGAATCCGGGGTTCGGTCCCTGCGGTAGATACAGTAGATAGCTCAATGTGGCTTTGTTTTAGAACAAACAAACAAACAATAGAAACAAAAATGTTGACCGTGATCAAGATCCTGTTCGAGTTTACACGTTAAAAATCAAGGGTGACGCAAAACTAAACAATAGGCTATCTGTGCTCTGCCCACCACGGGTATCAAAAGCCGAATTTTAGAATCTTATGCCTGCAGACTTATCACTGAGCCACTGGGGGGCATCTAAGGAGAAACTGCAGATTTCCTTCTGGATTATTCTTTACTTGCTTTGGGAATAAGCGTTCCATAATTATCCCACAGCTTTTGTTCGTTTCGGTAAAAACCTAAATGTATATATCTTGTTTAATTTAAGTAATTTAATGGGTTGTTTTTTTATTATAATGTTCTAAGTAGTTTTAAATATTATCATTATTTTGCTCTTATGGTTGGTATTTTTCATTATTAGCTTAGTGTGTATATTTCGACGTAATCTAAATTTCCTAAGCTAACAGAACCTTATGAGGTGTGAATGGGATTGCATTTGAATTGACCACTAATAACGAAGATTACCTAATTGAGGAACTTATGCATCTTAATCCTTATAGGTTTTGGTTTTGTTGTATATTAATTTATGAAATTTTAGTTTTGTTAATGCTTTCCGAACGTGTTTTAGAAACAATTAAATGTTTAACAGTAATGCCCCCCAGTGGCACAGCGGTATGTCTGCGGACTTACAACGCTAGAATCTGGGTTTAGATACCCAGGGTGGGCAGAGCACAGATTGTGTAGCTTTGTGCTTAATTACAAACAAATAAACAATTTAACAGTAATAAATAATTTCCTTCCTTCAAACATTAAAGTTCACCGAAATTCTACCCTGATATTTAGCTGGGTTTGTGTTTTTGTTTTTAATTTGGGTGGCTCAAGCATAATTGATTAATTAGCATATTGCACGGGTGATCTGTGGGTCTCAGGTTCGAGACGTGGTTTTACTAATCAGAAGTGTAAATGCGTTTCAAGTCTCCGATGCTACTAATTAAAGTTGCAGTCACCGTTGTAACTTGTTTGTTTGATAATAAAGTTGGATTACAAACAAAAGTAGGTTCACAATGTTTTTGTAATATATCAACTAGCAGGAACAGTCGTTAATCTAAAATTGATAGTTCTATATTACACCGCTATCTGATTTGGCCACCTTCCAAAAGTATTCTATTTTCGAACGACTACTTAATTTTTAAAGTCGCGTTGTTCCTAACGTTAATAATTATTTTCTTATCTTATAAATTACACATTTGTTAACAAATTAATCTTCTATATTTTGAAAAATAATTATTAGTCATAATTAGAATGTTTCTACGAACGTGTTGCCATACAAAGGACAGAACTTTGTCAGATTTTCAGCGCCACACCTGTCGCTATTGACGATTGTTGGCAAAAGGATATGTTTTGTTGAACCAGATTGGAAAGCAGACATGTCTGTTTGTCAACAATAGACATGTCTGCCTTCCAATCTGGTTCAACAAAGCTTATCCTTTTGTCAACAACAATAGACATGTCTGCCTTCCAATCTGGTTCAACAAAGCTTATCAAAAGCTTATCATTTTGTCAAGTTGAACCAGGTTGGAAGACAGACATGTCTAATGTTGACAAAAGGATAAGTATGGAAGGCAAACATGTCTATTGTTGACAAAAGGATAAGCTTTGTTGAACCAAATTCGAAGGCAAACATATCGATGATATACGTTAAGAAAGCTTTCGTAATAACGTAGGTCTGTATTCATTCTGTATTTGTATTTATGGCAAGGTTACTAATGCTATCTGCCATAAGGAGCCTGTTTTTGTTTTAGCGCAAAGCTCCACATTGGAGTATCTGCGTTCTGTCCAGTTCTGGGAATCAAGCCCCGGATTTTAACGTGGTAAAATCGTATGCTTCTGCTGGTCCACAGGGTACAGAGCGTAGGTCAAAGGCAATTAAAGTTGGATCTAATATAATAATATTGATGAATGAGAAGACACTATTCATAAACTACAATAGCCAACTGAAAGCTAGTCAGAGCTAATATAACAATATTTATGAATGAGAAGACACTATTGTAAACTACGATAGCCTAATAAACGTTTGAATCTCTTTCATAAGATGTGTAGTGCTGAAAGCACTATTTCATGGAAATTCAGAACAGTAAAGTTGAGAGAAGCATTAGGAAACGTTACCTATTACTTCCGTTATGAATAACGGAACCCGTTAAACAGATCTAAATTTTCAACATGTTATTGCAGTCCACTTATGTTGTCTTCTCGTCATGAGTACACAATCTAAGTTCTCTATCAAGAACCATTATTAAAGAACAAGAAGAACCTGCCGTGAGATGTTGTAACATTATTGTTACAAATACGGGATGGCGACAACTTTAGTATTTTTTACACTTAGTATATTTCAGCGATCGATTATACAGGAGTTCGTACGGTATGACACGTGGTACAGGTAGCAGGAGTAATAAGAGCTGTTTCTCATGGTTAGTTGTACAATTATTTATTCAAATCATAAAAGTTCAAGAACAAGTCGAAGAAAGATGGAGTGAAGTGTAGCGAATTATTAAAGAAAGTATTTAAAGATGTGAGATAATAAAAAAAAAACCTGCAAAATTCGGGTTACAAAATGGCCTTTTTATCTAGATTCTTATTTTTCAGTCAATCACTATGGCAATTCTGGTAAGAGCTGCAGTAACACTGGCATTCGTTAAAATTGTAAATAAGAACTCGGAAAAGTCACCTTATTGGAGCACGGAACAAACATGTGCACTTTTTTCAAATCACGACTATCAAAACATAGATAAGAGAATTAACCAAGTTCAACAAAAATGTTCTGAAATTGATCTTATCCACTGCAAGAACTGGATATGTCCACTCGAAGCTGTCAGTCAAAATATAAACACTCTGCTACTTAACAGAGATTCTGAGAAAGCATTAATATATCACCAGTATTTTTTACATCGTATGGTATTTTAAGATATCTAAGTATCAGCTTAATGTACTGATAGTTGAGATTCTTAGTCAGCATTTTTGCAGTTCACAATATAAAAAAAAACAATAGAATCGCTGAACAAGGGGATAAGACAAGGTAGGTGTAATAAGGAAATCAAATCGTTGAACTATGAAGGAAGACAAGGTAGATGTAATAGGAGAGTCGCTGTACTACAAGGGGAAAAAAAGGTTTGCAACAAAATTATTGAAACTTGGTTTGCGGGAAAGTTGAATTTGTAACAGTTGTTGAATTGTAGTAGGATATGTTTTGTGATGGTTAATGAAACTCTATAGCAGGATAAGTTTTGTAATGGTTAATGAAACTCTATAGCAGGATAAGTTTTGTAATGGTTAATGAAACTGTAGCACAGGATAAGGTTTTGTAATAGTTAATGAAACTCTGTAGCACAGGATAAGGTTTTGTAATAGTTAATGAAACTCTATAGCAGGATAAGTTTTGTAATGATTAATGAAACTGTAGCACAGGATAAGTTTTGTAAAAGTTATTGAAACTCTGTAGCATAGGATAAGTTTTGTAACAGTTATTGAAACTCTGTAGCATAGGATAAGTTTTGTAACAGTTATTGAAACTCTGTAGCATAGGATAAGTTTTGTAACAGTTATTGAAACTCTGTAGCATAGGATAAGTTTTGTAACAGTTATTGAAACTCTGTAGTACAGAAATATTATCACGAACGTTGGAGTTGCGAGAAAAAAGTCTTCCATCAGTTAAAATTCATAAAATAAATGGCGGACTCTCCGTAGCCATGATGTTGTGAGGTTCGTAAGTTTCACATTTAATGAAAGGTGCTTGTGGATGTACATTCAAGATGTCTTATCTGTAATAAACAAATAAGTGATGAGAAAGAAAATGCCCTACTTCTTATAGAAAGTCTTACCGCTATGAAAAGTTTAATAACATCGTTTCCAAAAGTGGCATTTTCAAAATATGATATCTTAATGATTTTGTACAGGTAAATTATTTCTGTTTCTAAGTCTTAAGAAATTCTGAGTGATGTTAGCGATCTGATTGCCTTGTGACACATAGGTGGAAGAAGTTTCTTTGTCGTGTGACACATAGGAGAAAGTAACACCTTTGGCGTGCGACACATAATGTAGTTCCTTTGACGTGTAACACATAGAAGGAAGAAGTTTCTTTGTCGTGTGGCACATTGATTTAGTTTCTTTTTCATGTGCCACATTTAGTTTCTTTTTTATGTGGCACATTGATGTACTTTCTTTGTCGTGTGACACATTTGAGGAAGTTGAGACACATGTAGGCGTGTGACGTGCAGGATGAAGTAATTTTCTGTGATTTGATACAAAGGTTGAAATAGTTTCTTTGTGGTGTAACGCAGAGGGGGAAGTAATTTGAAGCGTTGTCTCTAGAGGCTTTCTGTGACATTAACAACAACAGCAATGGGCGCGTTTCTCATTTGCTGGTTGCTTAGCAACCGAAACGCTCTTGAGATATTATGGTTACGTTTATCATTGTTATTATGTTTGTTTCGACTTTACTACTCGCAAATACTGTGCTCTTTGTAAATTACTAATTAGTACAGCTTTGCTGAAATGCAATATTTGTACAATGGCATTTCAATGATAATTTCGTATATCTTAAACGTTGAATTTTAATATATAATAAAAGAAATCCAAGACATAATAAGAAAGAAAACTGAGAAATTTATACGAGGCTTCGTTGTCACTGCGTGTTTGTTTCGATTTTTTCTTGTATTTATATATAATTTTATAGGTTCTAAAAATGTATAATAATAATAAAATCCTTCTATATCAAATAAGACAGCAAGGTTGAATTTGTTTTGTAGTTTTAGTATAAAATAGATCAATCTGTTGGTGACATTTCCGCTTTCCAGATAGCCATGTTTGTGAAGAGACACAGAATTTGTATTACGGAACCTTCTAGAATCTTTGATTCACGTTTAGGGTGAACGCGAAATAGATTAAAAGACTGTACTGGACAGCAGAATAGAAAGTTTGAAAAATAAGATGGCGCTGATTGTATAAATACGCTTGCAGAAAGCTCCTGATCTTAGTATCTATACGGGTTTCTAAACTATACGATCACCTTTTCTAGTCATGTTCAACCAGAATTCGTGCATCGTTAATAAGTTTGTTAGTTTTCTCAGTCAATTTCTTCACACCATTACCATGGATTACGCCCAGCCTATTAAATCTCTGATTGATGATTTTTCGGTTGATTAAAACGTGGTGTTTAGATTGTCTTAATGTTTCACAGAATGGTTTATTAGTTATTTTATGTTCAAAAGCTATATAATCACTTAATATTTTGCAACCTCTCAGCCTTTTATTACAGACATCTTATGTCACCATATCTACTAGCAAACCAGTGGCTAAGTGGTAAGTTTGAGAGCTTTTTCACCAAAACTCAGGTTCGATAGTCAAGTCCATTGTGTAGCTTTGGGCTTAAAAACAAACACATTTACCAATATATATAGCTATTAATAAAGCATGCGCTCATATTTGAATTAAATAACTAAGTAATCAACTTTAAAATGTCATTTTTGTTACTTCATTAAATCACTTTAAAAATCATTATTAGAGCAATTATTAATTACAAGCTGAGGCACCCGTCCTACGTCCTGGGGCATCAGTATTGAATTTAGGGCTTGAACTAATAAAATATATCAAGAACTTGTATTTATATGCATAACTTATTTCACACATAACTGACTTTACAGTTACTTTATTTCACACCTTTTTTATTCCACATTACAGAAATGGTGTTACAATTACTTTACAGCCTCAGTGTTTGTTGATACTCTGAGTTCTTCTTCATATATCACATTAGACGTTTTTTCTTCCTCCTGGGCCAAAATAAAAATATTTCTTGGTGATAATACTATTGAACACACAATGTAAAATTGACCATGTGAAAAACAAGGTGTTTTCAGATGTAACCCTGCCACTTTAAGGCGCCTGATCTTGTGCTTTGGTTGCCATTTTTCTTAGCCAAGATGTGAATGTTTGACATTTTTAACGAAAAAACTCAATTTTTCAAGAAAAAAAAATATTTTAGGAATAAAAATTGATCCAAGACTGGGGAGTCATTAGCTGAAAAAACATATCCTTGCTGTGGGCGTGGGCCAGAGTAGGTGGGGCTGGGTAATAACAATCTATGAGTGCCCCTAGTTCCGATGTATCAAATTTGTTTGAGATTGGTTGAAAGACCACGGAGTAATTCGTTATTTTTTTTTTATAAGTATGGATGTTAAAAATGAAAATTTTTAAAAAGTTCTTCCTTTTTCTTTCTGTTGAGATAAAGAATCACCACATAGTGTTTTCCTGTGTACTTCAAACACAAACTTCTGTATTATATTTCATTAGTATTTGGTTTTAAAACATTAATCATCTTAATGAATCTCGCTAAACGCCTCCAGATCACACCTACGCTAAAACCATGTTCGCTTTCACTTGGAATAATGCCAAGTTAGTAGTCCCCCCCTCTCGTGTTATATCAAGTTAAAACGGGTCCCCACCTGGCTTAGCGTTAAGATCGAGGGCTTATAATGCTTCAATTCTGGGTTCGATCCCAGCAGCGGGACACGAGGCATACGATCCATCTTGCACGTTTGTGCTGAAACCAAATAAAAATATTGTTAAAAAGTTTAAGATGGCTTGCAGAGATAAATTAATCGGATTTCCTCAGACTTTATAAAATATTTATGAATTTAAAAAAAATTCGCACGTTGTTTGTAAACTACACTTCATTATGTAATCGATGAATGCATAAAAAAAAGTAAAGAAAGAAAGAACTAACGAAAATATGTTTTCTTAGGTACAAAGGAGACAACTAAATCCAACCTTAACTCTATACTTCTCCTAACTATTATACATTCAAAAATCAGAAAACGTGAACTAACCCTGAACAAAAACCACCTAAAACTTCAAGTAAGGAGCGAGCTTGTGATTTTTAATTTGATTTGATTTTGAAATTTTTTTTAAGAACGGTTTGTCAGACTATTTTTAGCGCAATGCTGTCCAGTGAGCTCTCTGGTCCACCGCAGGGATCAAATCTCAAGTTACCGGGGCTTGTAGAACTGTAAATATACCACACTCACTCTTGAAAACACTTACAGATCTTGGTCACTGCGTTTAGTTGACTACTTCCAAGAGCTAACAATTTTACCCCTCAAGATGAGAGTGAAGGTATCCAACATCTACCACGATAACAAAAGAGTATTGAAAATAATTTAAATGGTCCTTGATTTGATTTTAATGCCTTCCTGATCTTGATCTAGAACCCAACCGTAAAATTGGTTAAGATACACGTGTTGCATTTTTATTTAGTCCTACGATAAGTCCTACATAACTATTCATCACATCGTGCAAGAAATTTAGATTGTTATCTATATTATGGTTTATATATGTGCTTCTTTGTTTGTTATTATACAGTGGGTTACTGTGATGTGCCCACCGCGAGTATTAAGCGTTATGAGCCCTGAGACTTACTGCTGAGCCACCAGCCAGATAGCACATGATGGAGCTTTTGCTCGTGTCGCCTCCAATGGCTCGGCGGTAATTCTGGAGGCTTATAGCACTCAAATTCTGGGTTCGATTCCTACTGTGGGAACAGTTTAGATAGCCCATTATGCAGCTTTGTATTTAACAAAAACCCAAACAAATCTAATGGGTAGTGGACCGGGATAGTGAATCCGAGGATTCATCGCAGTACATTTCCCCCAAAACAAGTTCGACACTGTGAGTGTGCTGTAACAGTGGTGATATAGTTCCACTATTTGGTCACAAAAGAGCCGGCGGTAGGTGCTGATAGATAGCAGCATTCTCTCTAGTCTATCGATTCAAAATTATGAACGGCTGTGCTTGGACAGCCGTTTGTGAGAAGTTCTAAAAAAATGTTTTCATGGTTAGTAACTAGCTTAATCACCTAAATCTAAGTGACTAGCACCTTTTTTTAATAACTATATGATAGTTTTTTATCCCATGTTTCGGCTGTTAATCTAGTGTTTTCAGAAAAGTCCCGAGAGGGACTATTTTCTATGTTGGAAGCGGCCGATATTCAATTCTGGGCTGTGTTTTTTTTCGATAAACGTCTGATGCGTTATTTGCTCGACTGGGGTCTCCCCTCTTAGTTTCATTATTTCATGAACCATCTGAATAGAAAACATCCTGACAATAGAATTAGAAGAAGGTAAACTGTCTTCCTTGATGGCTATTAAGACACAACTCGTATACCACAGGAGTTTACAGAAAACCCACAGATGCCTGTTAGTTTACAGGAAACTCACAGATGCTGATTAGTTTACAGGAAACTTACAGATGCCGGTTAGTTTACAGGAAACTCACAGATGCCGGTTAGTTTACAGGGAGCTCACAGATGCCGGTTAGTTTACAGGGAGCTCACAGAAGCCGGTTAGTTTACAGGAAACTCACAGATGCCGGTTAGTTACAGGAACTCACAGAT
>NW_013668133.1:143701-146261 GCF_000517525.1 Limulus polyphemus
GTTTACAGGAAACTCACAGATGCCGGTTAGTTTACAGGGAGCTCACAGATGCCGGTTAGTTTACAGGAAACTCACAGATGCCGGTTAGTTTACAGGAAACTCACAGATGCCGGTTAGTTTACAGGAAGCTCACAGATGCCGGTAAATGTACAGGAAATCTGCAGATACTGATAAATTTACACGAAACTTGCAGATACCGTTAACTAATTTTACTACACGTTAAAATATCACAACAGTGTAACGACTGTATAGTTTCAATAATAAATAAGACATATAATACCATGGAAACTAAGAAATTGGAAGAAAAACATATCACTAAAACCCTCATTAACAATTGATACCCAGAACGCCTGATAAAGAATAAAGTAAAGAATATAAACACCAAGGTTAAACAAGAAGATTACAGGCGTACAGCCATATTCCACCACGTCGGAGGTCTCTTTAAAAACATACAAAAAAATATGTAAACAACATAAAGTTAGGACAGTATCTAGAATTCACATCACAATACTCTCACAACCAGTACACAACGAACCTCTTAAAAACTCAAAGGAAAATACAACCTACACCACCTCCTCCCCCTCATCAAGTTGTGAGAGTATTGGGGAGGAGGTGGTGTAGGTTGTGTTTTCCTTTGAGTTTTTAAGAGGTTTGTTGTGTACCTCATCACAATACTCTCACAACCAGTACACAACAAACCTCTTAAAAACTCAAAGGAAAACACAACCTACACCACCTACTCCACCCTGAATGTCGATTCCAATACTTAAAAGGAACAAAAAGGCAAATAAAAATTAGAATTCAGGAGCATAATAGGCACATGAGACTCAGTAATATCTACAATATCTCACCATGAGAGAGAGAGGAAGACCATGAAATAAATTGGAATAATCTGAAATATTAAAATATGAATCAAAGATTAGTAAAAGAAAGATAGTAGAAGCCTTCTACGTTCACCCAACTGACAAAACTCTTATTCACTTTACATAAGATTCAGAAAAACATATTTAGTTGATTCAATTTGTATTAGGGGAGACCCTAGTCGAATGAATAATTCACTAGACTTCCGTCAAGAAGACCCTGGATCGAATCTTGGCCACTACGAGTAAAGAAATAGTCCCCAGGACTTCTCCAACAGTCTTCCCTGAAGACAACAAAAGATTAGCAGCCGAAATGCAGGAGAAAACTAGTTAATAAGTAATATCCGATCGCCATAACCTTACCCTAAGTACTCTCTTAAACAAACCTTTCAATAAGATTAAACTGTTTTCTACTTCCCATCAAAGTTTCACACAAGCTGGCTCGTTTATGAGGTTTGTTTGTTCTTCCTCTTATCTCTGTGAAAAGGTTCTTAGAAACTGATAAATTGTAAAAGCTATAAATCAAAATAAGTGGAAGACGTTGGCTAGACGAGCACTCGGGTAACATTATACACACGGTGTTTCCACACAGTCATGTGTTTTAATGAAAACACTGGATAACGTTGGCTAGACGAGCACTCATGTAACTTTATTCACACAGTGTTTCCACACAGTCATGTGTTTTAATTAATCATAAATTATGCTTTTCCTTGTTCTTTGGATGCTGACCAAACTTTGATCAGCTTTTTGGACGTTGGTATCTCGTAAACAAGCTAACCAGTTTATTGTTTCTACATATAAATTAGTTATTTCAAACAAGTCGATAGATGCTTGATTGCATCACACCACACACACGTACATATATATTTATTCCTGGCAGGGACTATATTTACTCCATCGTAACGCGATTTACATAGCAATTTTTTACGCCATTATTGCTACGCATGCGCACTAATATATTTATGGATTTTGGTATTTTCGAGTCTGTATCGCAACTACGTATTGCCGTAACGATAGTTATCGCTATTTAGGTTATATCATTTTTCACTTAACATTACTTAATAACTACTGGTGGTTGGATTACGACATTCTGAACCAAAGACCAGGCCTAGTGAACGCTAAACTTACAGATCCATTGGTAATTGTAAATCTTTAAATGTATTCCGAATTTCGTGTTTAAAATATAGCATTGGACCAATAACAAGATTGGGAAGTGTCGAACCTGCTGCCTTGTTCGATAGTGTTCCTCCTCTCTAGTAATTTCATTATCTGCGCATGCGTTTAACTAAAAGGCCTTAAAAATAGCCACACAAACTCTTAAGTTCCTTATATACACAAGCACGCATCTCTGTCCCAGCATTTTCAAGTGCAAAACACAAGAGCCTGGACTGTCAGTCCGAGGATTCAGGGTTCGTAATCCATTGCCGCAAACATGCGCTTCGCACGCTTGAACTGTGAATAAGTGACAGTCAAACCCTACCATTCGATAAGACAAGAGTAAATCAGGAGATGACAATGGGTGCTATTGACTAAATGACTTCCCTCTAAGTCCGGCATGGCCAGGTGGTTAGGGCGCTCGACTCGCAGTCTGAGGGTTGTGTGTTCGAATCCCCGTCCCACCAAACAAGTTCGCCCTTTCAGCCGTGGGGGTTTTATAATGTGACGGTCAATTCCATTATTCGTTGGTAAAAGAGTAGCCC